>NC_069658.1:46742500-46927500 GCF_027244095.1 Hemicordylus capensis
CATGGTTAAAATGGAAAAGCTGTATGTGTTCCACACAGTGTGCTGCATATGAAAATGCAACTTTGGGGAGTGTAGATATATATATATATATATATATATATATATATATATATATATATATATACATACTGCAGTCTTCAGTTGTTGGGATTTCTTTTGTCAGTGTAAAATTATGAGCAAATATCTAAGAATATCTGATAATATGAAAGTATATTGTAGTTTGAAAATTGCAAAGGGTTGATTTTGTGTTCATAGTATGCTACTAGAAAATGCGAGGAAATATTTTTAATAACTTTTAAACACTTTTTGCAGTAGCTGTATGTATTACCAAGCATTATGTCATTATTGTTGCCAATTTTCATTATGAAATTGACTACATAGATGTATGTATTTTGTTTTATTATTTCAGGAAGGCTGACTGGTATGAATGAAACATCCACCACGGTCACTGTGGCGCCGCAGAACTCGACTCGCCTTGTTATAATGCAGAAGGTGGTCAACATAGCAAACCTTGGTGCGGTTTCTTCTGGTGAAGATAACATTCACAGGTAAACAAAGTGTGAGGGTTTCCTGAAAGAATTGGATGACACAATTCCAGTGTTTGTAATTGTGTGTGTGAACAGATGAACATTTGAGACTTCACTTGAGAATAATGAGGTGGTTGATTGAAGCATGTGTTGGTTTCTTTTTTCTTCTGAGATATTTCCATTTGTTAATCATAGGAACTATTATCATAATATCCTCCACTTAACTGCAACAGTCTGTCTATAACTAACCTCCTACATATGTAAGGTGTACATATGCACATACACACGTTCATGCTTGCATGAACATAACAACAGCCCTGCTGGATCAGGCCCAAGACCCATCTAGTCCAGCATCCTGTTTCACACAGTGGCCCACCCACTTCGAGAAGCCCACAGGCAGGGGGTGAGGGCTTGCCCACTCTCTTACCATTGCTCCCCTGCAACTGGTAGTTAGTGGTATCCTGCCTGTGAGGCTGGAGTTGGCCTATAGCCACCAGACTAGTAGCAATTGGTAGACCTGTCCTACATGAATTTGTCTAAGCCTCCTTTAAAGCCATCCAAGCTAGTGGCCATTACCACATCCTGTGACATGGAATTCTAAGTTAATTATGCGCTGTGTGAAGAAGTATTTCCTTTGGAAATTTTGTCCTAAATTTTCCAACCTTCCATTTCATGGGATTACCCCTCATTCTAGTTTTGTGAGAGAGGAAGAAACACGTGTATCTGGATTGAGATCCATAAGAATGGGTAATGCGTCTGTGCAGGACCCTCGCAGTAGCATGCTGCAGCTAGTTGAGGTGACCAAACCCTGCCCCCACACCTACAGCATGCTATTTAAAGGCTGGCAGGGCACCATGTTCTTCAGTTCTTTTCCAACCGCCACTGCGTTCAGTCCTCGGGCTGTCGCTCCTCGTCGGTAAAAGTTCTTCGTGTGAGTTCATCTATTGGGGGGCAGGGGGGAACTAACTGTTAATATCGGTATTTTACTTGGAATGTCTTCCAGACTTGGTTAGCGTTAATACAACCTTTTTGAATGGACTTAAACCATGGTTTTGGATAACCTAACATAGCTGAGGAGAAACGGACTTTCAAGTGGTGCACAGGCTGTAATGCCAAGCTCTCTTTGAAAGACCTCCATGATTTGTGTATGATTTGCTTAGAAAAGGAGCACAATGTCTCCTCTTGCTAGATATGCTTGTCATTTTCTAAGCAAGTGGAAAAAAATTGGGCTTTGTGGCTTTGTGCTGCCATTTATGATTAGGTGTTAAGCCCTTCGATGCCGGGAGACCCTCGCCCTACAGCCTCAACATTGGCTTCTAAAAGACCTGGCATCAACTCCTAAGTCGACTTCCTTGAAACCGACAAGACCATCGACTGCTGTTAAAAGCCCCAAGTCTCCGTCAAAGTTGACTCCAACATCGACACCATGACATTTGAAGTCAAAGGAAAAACTTCAAGATCATATATTCGTTCACCTTTGCCATGACCTAAGAAGTCAAGGACTGTGGACTTAATGAAAGAAAGAACATCATCCCCATCTGGTTTACAAATCTTGCCACCAAAATCCTCAGTGGCTGCAGTCAAGATCGATCACCATCGCTCATTGAAAACGTTGACATCAATGAAGAAGACATGGCCGATATCAGAGAAACTGCTCAATGTCAACCACCCTTTGACACCGAGACTGTTGACATCGAGGGCGCATTCTCTATCTCCATTCCCCACTCCAGTCAACTCTTTGGCTCTGTTGACGCCTAGTCGACACCAAAAATCTCCATCAGCGTCGAAACATCTTCCATCGACAATGGCTGTGCAAGGTCCAGTGTCTACTTTACATACTCTGGTGTTGTTGGTATCAAGATTGGTGGCTCCACGATGCCAAGCCCCTATACCGATGTTCGATGTCGAACAAGAGGACAGGGAGATGTTATTGCATCCTATGACTGCCTGCACCTTGCTCTCCATATTAGATTCTGAATCAAGTACTCCTTCAACATCGACATTCAAAGTTTTTCCTCCAGATCAACCTACTCCAGCACCAGGTACTCTGTTGTCTGCCCATTTGACAGGCCCATCTTCGTGGCATTCATATGGGTTTGCACACTTGTCTGCTGCAGGGGCAACTCTTACATCAGCAACTCTAGATCTCCTGGCTTAGCTTATAATTTTCAAGATCAGTCCTGGAGATCTCTGCAACCAAAGTCTTACATACCTCTGGCATCTGCAGTGACTCCAGTTCATACTATCCAGTCTCAGTTGGAGGTGATGGCACAACCTTACCGGAGAAACCTGCTGTACAAAGTTTTTCTATAGCAATCAAATGGTCACCTGGCCACCAGTAAAGCACTTGGTGAATACAACTACTCTGACTGTGTTCAAAGGCACTGATATGGGGTCTCAGCACCACAAGGAAAGGTTACCATTGAGACTCAGCTGTATGTACCATCGTCACCAACTCACTCACCTTCTGAACATCACAGCTCTTCAGACTTCAAGTCTGACCCTGATGAATCAGAGGACTTAGCCGATCTTCCTAACGATGTCCCTCCGACCACAGTGTTTTGCCTAATGAAGAAATGAAGGCTTATCTCCATCATGTTAGGGAGATGGCAGCAGTCTTGATCTAAAATCTGAGCTAGCCACTATAGATGATACCATTTATAATTTTATTATAAAATCTCAGTCTCAACCTGTGGTGCTGCCAGTCCTCCCAGTCATTTCTAGGGCTGCAAAATGTGCATGGGAAGTGATCCATACTACAACCCCCACTTCCAAATGACTAGAAAGTTTGTATTGGGTACAGGAAAAAGATAATGAGTACCTTCTAAAACATCCCTCTTCAAACTTTTTGATCATCAACTGTGGCACCTCCTCTTTGAAGACAGATTGTCGTCACACCCCGCCTGCAGACAAAGAGGGGAGAAAAATTGATACTTTGGGCATAAAGATCTACTCCACCTCATGCCTATCCATAAATATAGCAAACTGTTCAGCTTGCACTGTCAAATATAACCATGGCATATGGGAGACACTTCAAAATGATCTGGACATCCTCTCTCCAGAAGAGTTCAAGAAAAAATTCCAACAAACACAGTACTTACTTGCTAGCAATTGAGTACTGCAAAACACCTGGCAGGTTCAGAATCATGTTCTTCGGCCACTGCAATCTCTCTGAGAAGACATGCCTGGCTTCACTCTACCAATCTATAGGGTGACATGAAAGACAAAATAGAAGGCTTACCTTTCAACAGTAAGGGCCTCTTCAGTTAAGACACAGACTCCACAATGGAGAAAATGGGAGGAGGGGTCAAAATTCACTGCCAGTATTTACATCGCGTCTACATCTGCATCATCTTACAGCTCCATATATTGTGCTTACTCGAGACAGAAGTCTGCATTCAGACAGCAGGAGCACCGTGATTTTAGGAAGCAGTACCAGCCATATGACAAACACTCTTTTCACATCAAGGGGAAGTCAAGCCAACTCCAACAAACAAAGCAGACTGAGCCTCAGAAACATCTTTGAGGTTCAGACCCACCCACTGTCACCAATAAACTCCTCCTTTTTCCCACCAACAGGGGCCACAACATCTTGGCAAGTGAGAAACAACACCAGTCTCATGAACTCTATTCTCCTGCCAGCCAGAAGATCATATTCTCCTGGGTCCAGAAGATCATATCCAAGGGTTCACCATAGAGTTAAGAACAACCCCAAAATTTACAGGGATGAGGTTCACACAACCCTCTCAGGTAGTATTGGAAAGAGGTGAAGGAGCTATTAGCCAAAGGGGCTATTGCCCCGGTACAGCAGGTGCACAGATGGGAGGGGTTTTACTTCTTGATCCCAAAGAGGGGTGGTTGCATACGACCTATCATGGATCTACGCCACCTGAACAAATTTGTCTATGTGTCCAAAATTCCTCATGATAGCGTTATAAGAGATACTATCTCTTCTATACCAAGATAACTGGTTTGCGATCTGGATCTCGAAGACGTGTATTTCCACATTGGCATCAGGGCACAACACAGAAATATCTGAGGTTCACCGCAGGAAACCAAGTGTATCGATGCACAGTCTTACCCTTTGGGCTTGCCACCACCCTCAGGGTATTTATGAAATGTATGACTACAGTGGTGGCCTACCTGCGGACAAAAGGTATATTGATCTATCCTTATCTGGACAACTGGCTTCCGACTTCCAAAGTTAGAGTTATGTTCTCAGACGAAATACGTACTATCTCTCCTCCAAGACTTGGGGATACAAGTCAATTGGAAAAAATCCAGACTGGAGCCAGGAAGGCGTATTTACCTCAGGAACACTTCCAATGCATCAGGGACCTGGTTCTCTATTTCCAGCAGCATCCAACAGCATCCATCCCTATTGGCCCAACTCATTCAAAGACTTCTTGGTCTAACGTCATCCTGCAACACAGTGGTGCGATGCGCCTGGCTAAAGATGTGCAAGTTGCAACTTTGGTTTTTGTCAGTGTTCCGCCCAAATGTGGATCGTCAAGACCTACAACTAGTGATCCCACATCAAATTCTACACTCACTTTACTGGTGGTTGACCGGCGGGAATCTGCTCTAAGGGGTTCCTTTTCAAATGATAATTCCTTCCATTTGGCTAACAACAGACGCCTCTCTGCTAGGTTCAGGAGCCCACTCCAGAACTCATCAGATTCAGGGCAAGTGGACTCTTCAGCAAACACAATTACATATCAGTTTCCTGGAACTTCTGGCTGCCTTCAAAGCAATGAAAGCCTTCCTAACACTTCTACAGGGGAAGGTTGTTCAAGTGCCGTTAGACAATACCACTGCCCTGGCCTATATCAACCATCAGGGAGGGACAGCGTCCCGAAGTCTTTGTGCACTCAGCCTACAATTATGGCATTAGTGCATCCGGCATCAAGTCTATCCGATGGCCATCCACATAAAGGACCTGGACAACATCCTTGCGGACAACTTAAGTCAAATTTCCCCACAATAACACGAATGGGAAATCAAGACCGAATACATTGCACTTCTCTTCAAGAGTTGGATACAGCCAACTATAGATCTCTTTGCCACCTCAGATAACAGAAAGTGCATTCATTTCTGTTCCAGGGCAGGGCACAACCCACGATCACTGGGGGATGCCTTCCAGCTGTATTGGCAGCAAGAGATCCCATATGTGTTTCTTCCTTGATCACTGATCAGCTGAGTGGTTGCTCGCCTTTTTACTGTCCCAACATTAGGTATCCTAGTGAGTCCATGGTGGCCAAGACAGCCATGGTTTCCACAGGTATTCAAACTGACAGGCAACCAGTACCAATGACTGCCACAAGAAACAGATTTCCTAACACTAGACAATGGCAGCATACTGCATCCAGACATTCTCATGCTCTGCCTAACAGCTTGGCAGATTGGCTCTTAAATAAAATCATACATAACCAAAGGAAGTCTTCCACCAGAAAAAATTACCTTAGTAAATTGCTTCATTTCAAAGCTTATGCAAGGGTGCATAGTTTACAACCTAGACAAGCCACAATTAAGGATGTGCTCCTCTACTTGACTAATCTGAAATTACATGGGTTGGCTAATGTATCTTTAAAGGTGCATCTAGCAGCACTCTCCTCAAAACATCCAGGCTATGATGGGAATACTCTCTTTTCACATCCAGAGTAGGGCTTTCCTGAAAGGCCTCATGAATTTTTATCCACCCATTCACACACCTTTCAAACCATGGAGCATATCCTTGGTCCTTTCGGCTTTAACCGAGGCCCCATTTGAACCAATGAGTTCTGCATCTATCAAGCTAGTGACTTGGAAAACTGCCTTCTTGCTTGCCATAACTACAGCCAAACGCATTAGTGAACTGACAGCATTGTGGATTAATTCACCATACACCAGAATCTGTCCTGATAAAGTGCTAATGCAAATGGATCCAGACTTTTTACCCAAGGTAGTGTCCGACTTCCACCTCAACCAGGACATTGTTCTCCCTATGTTCTTCAGGAATCCATCTACCCCTTTAGAACATGCAATGCACTCCTTGGATGTGCAAAGAGCGCTTTTATATTACCTGGATCAGACTAAGGACTTTAGAACCACCAACCGTTTGTTTATGGCATACAAGGGCTCTATGAGAGGCTCTTGAAATCAAGACAAAGAATGTCCAGATGGCTAGTTAAGCTCATTATGCTGACCTACAAGTCACAGAACGTGAAACCACCAGAAGCTATCAAAGCCCACTCAACTCGTGCCTACACTTCATCAGCTGCACACCTATCAGGCATCTGTAAAGCAGCAACTTGGTCCATGAGTTACCTTTCCTCAAGCATTATGCCTTAGATGTGTGCTCTGCTGCTGAGGTGAGCTTTGGGAGAAGTGTTTTGAAATGAGTATTGCAGTAGCTACTACTGCACCCTCCCCTATTGGGAGCTAGCTAAACACCCATTCTTATGGATCTCAATGGATCTCGCTCCAGATAAACAGGTTGCTCATCTGTAACTTATGATTTGGTAGAGATCCATCAACATCCATAAGACCCTCCCAAACCACCCCTCTGCAGTAGTGCTATGCTATGTGCGTATTGAGTGTGCATGCTATCCTCCTTCAGTGATGAACTCAACTGATTCCACATGATCGTCCTCCATGGCAGTCATCCAAGAACTGAAGAACATGGTACCTGGCCTGCCTTTAAATAGCATGCTGTAGGAGTGGGGGTAGGGCTCAGTCACTTCAACGAGCTGCGGCATGCTACCGTGAGGGTCCTGCACAGGCACATTACCCATTCTTATGGATGTCGACGGATCTCTACCAGATCATAAGTTACAGGTGAGCAACCTGTTTTTCTGCTTTCTTCTAAATAACTTGGGAACTCAGACTCTGACAGATTGCTTTTCCCTACGTGTTCCTGCTCATGTGTTAAGATCATCGGATATCCTTCACTGTGATCCTGCTCTTCTGAAATTAGGGGATTCAGTGGCGGAGAGGACTATTTTGGGTGTTGCACATCACCTACTGAAGGCTCTCCCCATGGCTTGCTTACTCGTGTTTTTTAGGCTTCAGGCAAAGACCTTTTTTATTTTCCCAGGCCCTTTTAATCATTAATTGAATTATTTTGGCCAGATTTGCTGATGATGTTGTGTGTCTGTTTTGCTGTTGATTTTGTTAAATTGCTTTAGTTTGTTTTAGAATAACATACTAAGGTTTCTGGGAGTTTGGAAGTTTCTATTAAGAAGCAGCATGGCACACATGGATCAAATCAAATCAAATAAATAAATAGTTTACTGACCTAGACAAACTATTGGAAAAATACTATAGTATAATACTGTACTTGGAAAAATAAGGAGCAGAAGGTAAGTGGCTACAGTTGGTCACTCTGTTTTCCTGGCTGTCCATGGTATCCTCAAAAGTCTTCTCCAGCACCAAAGTTCAAAAGCCGCAATACTTTTTCTATCTTGCTTCTTCAAAGTTCAGCTTTCACATCCATAGAGTATCACAGAAAAAAACATTGTCCAAACGATTCTAATCGTTGTGGGTATAGACACATCACAGCATCTAAATATCCTTTCCAAGGCCTTCATTGCAACCCTACCAAGTGCTAGTCTGTGGCATATTTCTGCACTGCTGGATCCTTTATTGTTGATGGTCGATCCTAAAAGGCAGAAGCTATCTACCACTTCAGTCTCTTCATTGCCAATTCTGAGGCTTGTTGCTGTACCATTGTCATTAGTTTAATCTTCTTGACATTTAATTGTAGTCCAATTTTTTCACTGTGCTCCTTGACTTTCATTACTAGAGCTTGCAGATCATCCACATTCTCAGCTATCAGAATGGTGTCATCAGCATAGCAGAGGTTATTGATGTTTCTTCCTCCAGCTTTAAACCATGCTCATCATCTTCCAGTCCAGCTTCTCTTAGTATATGTTCAGCATATAATATAATGCTTATGTAAAATTTGCAAACTGTGCACTACTTAATTGTACATATATTATAAAAATCTAATTGATAATTGGTAATGAGCCCCTGGTGGCGCAGTGGTAAAACTGCCGCCCTGTAACCAGAAGGTTACCAGGGGCTCAAGGTTGACTCAGCCTTCCATCCTTCCGAGGTCGGTAAAATGAGTACCCAGAATGTTGGGGGCAATATGCTAAATCATTGTAAACCGCTTAGAGAGCTCCGGCTATAGAGCGGTATATAAATGTAAGTGCTATTGCTATTGCTATTGCTATTGCTATTGCTAATTGTCCAGAAGAACTCTGAGTGTCACATTTAATGAAGCTGGCTGAACCTACAACCAGCTAAGAACTGCAAATTTTCATCAACTGTAATCTTGAAAATAGTAGTTCTCAATGTTGGAAAATTAATGTTTGTAATGTTTGTATTGACACTTCGTTGCTTTGCTTGGTGGACATGGACATGACTGCAGATAAATAGTCTTTGCATGAATAATATCAAGAGACAAAATCGAGCATCACCTTTATTTTCAATCATTCAAATTCATCCTATGCCTGCATGGGTGCTATTAGGCACAGACCTGGGTGTCCAGGTTCATGAGCCCACTCTCTTAGAAGGCAGCATGATATTCCCCAAGGGAAAAGAGGGGCTCTCTTATATTTCTGGAATGGCTTTGCCTAGAGTGCTGAAATTCAGCTCAGTTGTAGAACAGGTTTCAGGACTCTGTGTATTGATTCTGAAGCAAATTAGTCAATCTGTTGACTTTTAATTATTTTTTTAATTTAAAAAAACTTCACATAAGTGACTTGTTTCATGGCAGAAATGTACAAAAATGAATGGAACTGAACACACATGCACCCTTGGATCATCATCCCACCCCTTTGTGGAGGAATTTGCTCATTGCCTTCTTTTAAAAGTGGGGTAATAGGGTATCTGGCCTTGGTTCAGGAACCAAACCCACATTTATAACATTCCATTTGGGAAACAATGTTAAGACATTGCAACTTAAGGCACAGTTTTCAGGAATGAATTGTAAGTTTGAGGATTTCCTGAATTTTGGAGACACTGGCTATCATCCAGACTAAGAACTTGCACAAGGAAAACACGTGTTTGGAGGGGATGGGCCATTTTTGGAAACCACCTGCACCACCCAAAAACATTTCCCTGGGGGTTGGTTGCCATCAGGAACATATTTCTGAAAGACACAGGCAGCTGTAGAGGGAGTGTGTATGTGTGTGTGTGTGTGTGTATGTGTGTGTGTGTGACCAAAAATCACTCCTTCCGCTCTACACAAGTGGAAGCATTCCCCTCACACAACTCTTAGCCTAGATGTCAACCACTATGAGTTGTGGGAATAATGTTTTCAGCATAGGGATAATCTCTTAGGACTACGTATTTGAAAAGGTTCCTGTGATGCGGTCCGTTTATTCACTGATACTTGCAAGTACTCTATGTAAATAATTAAATAATTGTAAAGAAATAAGTAGCACTCGGAGACTAACTGAAAATATCATATGATGGCTTAATGTTGCATAAGCTTTTGTGGGTGACAGCCCACTGTGTTAGATGGTGGCTTGGTACTGGAGAAACAGTAAAAGGAGCAGTTGAAAGCCAAGCATAGAATGATCCTTTAAGGCTTTTAGAACTGAGTTAAAATACATTTAGTACAATCCTTATACTGTGACAGAAAACCATAGCCCCTATTTAATCTTTGTTTAATGCAGTCAAATTTTCTAATGAATTCCTGTTCTGCTATTTCCTGTTCCATATGATTTCCAGTGTACAGACTGGAATATATTTAAAAGTACCTTTTTAAGTCTAGGCACTCTCAGATCCTCGACACTATAACCCTACATGTTACACTACACTGACATGTTTCTTGGTAATCTTACTTCTGATATCAGTTGTATGTCCATTCAGCCTTTTGTCTAAAGCAGGGGTTCTCAAATGTAGGTCTCTAGATGTTGTTGAAGTAAAACTCCTATCATTCTTTGGCCATTGTGGTTGGGAATGATCTAAGCTGTAGCTCAACAATATCTGGGGACCCAAGTTTAAGAACCTCTGGTCTAAGGGATAACTGTTTGCCTTATATAAATTGCTGATGGGCATTCCATGCATGAGATTAGATAGTGTATTTGTTGGTGTATGTGTGTGAGCCCTGTAGATGGAGCCATTGGATCTGTATACAATCATTTTTTTGATCTGGATTTGTTGCATGGTCCGGTGACATGTTGTACAGGAGGACCTTGTTACTTGTGGATCCCACATCCGCGGTTTCACGTATCCGTAGTCAGGTAATTGGCCCCCAACATTGGTATACACAAGGGGAAAAAAAAGAGTTAAATCTGCTTATCCACAGATAAGCCAGAAAATACCACTGAGGTCATTTCCGGCTGCCATTTTGTGATTTTGAGCCATTTTGTGGCTTGTTTTTGTTTTTAAAAGGGTCTTAAAATTTTTTGCGGGAGGGATGGATTTTGGTGCTTTTGTGGGGCATTGCTGGAGGCCTACAGACCATGGTAAGGCACTTTATTTCATGGGGGCTCCTCCCCCCTTTTGGCCCGTTTTTATCACAGTTTCCCAATCTCCAGGAACCTAACCCCTGCAGTTCCATCTATCTGTTTATCTATCTGTCTGTCTGTCTGTCTGTCTGTCTGTCTAATTTCTATACAGCCTGATATAGAAATCTCCAAGCAGTGTACAAGTTAAAACATTATATAAAAACAATATAAAACAGTTAAAATTCATAAAACAGGTAAACTATCTCAATAAGTAAAAACATATTAAAATTAAAATTTCAATTAAAAGCCTTGGAAAACAGGTACATCTTCAGGGTCTTCCTAAAAACAAACAGCGAAGGAGATACTCTTATTTCAGCAGGGAGCGTATTCCAAAGCCCCGGGGCAGCCACAGAGAAAACCCCGTCCCAAGTCACCACCGAATGAGTCAGCGGCAACTGTAACCAGACCTCTCCAGATTATCTAGAGACAGGCGACAGGGTTCACAACAGAGAGGACACTCTCTTAAGTACCCTGGACGCAAGCCATTGAGGGCTCTATAGGTAATAACCAGCTCTTTGTATTTCATCCAGAAATATATCAGCATCCAGTGCACTTCTTTCAAAATTGGTGTTATAGCGGGATATAAATGTAATAAATAAATATGGTCCCTTTGGGATTACATTGACTTCAATTATCCTGTATTCACAGTTTCCTTATCTGCAGCAGTGTCGGGGAATGGAACTCCCGCGAATACCAAGGTTTTCCTTGGTATATTCAATGGGATGGGTTTGTTGTTGCTTAGTAGGAGCTTCCATTTCGGTGGTTGTATGATAGTAATGACATGAGTAGGTCAGTTGGTTTCCTGAGACTTTCATTACTGTGAACAGTGGGAAGATCTGTGGCTTTCACACAGCCCACAACTCCTTCTCCAAGTGCAGTTGTGAGAGTGGAAACCATGGAAACAACAAAGGATGGAAAACAACCAGGCCTGGCACATGGAATCAGATTTGGTAGAGACCCAAAAGACATAAAATCCAGCTCTCTTGCAAAGCAGGACTGTCAGCAAATCAGTCATCCACAAATTAATTCACGTAATCCAAATCATAGCATGCTATAAGCAGAATGCAGGTAAGTGGTAGTCAGGCTCTTGCATCTCAATTAGCTCCAGATGATCCAAGCAAGTGAATCAACCTATATTCTGTAGGGAAGGCAGGCACCATCCTCAACTATGACTGGCCAATTGCACCTGAGGGGAAATGTCTTCCTTTGTCCCGAATGTGCCTCCTGGTCCAGAACTGAATGTGAACAAACCCATAAGATCTTGGGTGAGAGGGGGAAACATAACCAGAGAAACTAAAACCAAAATTGAGAGCTTCTTTGTATCCAACTTTGTTTATAAACAATGAGGTTTTCTGCCCCCACAATTGCTTCTGAAAAAAGATTCCAGAATTTTAATAATAAATAAAAATACCCTTGTTTTCTAATCTAAATGTTATCTTATCTAACATAATCTAATAGCTTATTTGTAGCTATTAGTGTGTACTTATACCCTGTTCTCCCCCCGCCTTTGTTTCTGTATTGATTTTTGAGTGGTTCAAACCAAAATACATTCACAAAGCAATAGAACCTTTCCCATTATGCCACTCAGCTTTCAGATGATCTAAATGTGGTATTAATTATTCTTACCTTCCTTATACTTGACTTCTGAAGTCATTAATGACCTTCAAACACTTTTTCCCAGATAGTTAATGACCATCCAGTTTAAAATCCATGGCCTTCCACTCCTCCAGTAATTAATAAAGCACCAGGACATGTTCGCCATTACTCCTTAAGGAAATGCCCTGCACATCTTTCCCCTAACTGTATGAAACTGAAATAATATAAATAAAGAAATATGCATTACATATTTCAACAAAAGATGTTAGCGATCTTGGCTAGTTTTATGACCAAGTGTTTTTTCATTTATTTTTTAATGAATATAATGTGTGATGTCCTGTGTGACCACAAGAGTTGTGATTATTCTTTTTAAATAAATCTACATATAAAAAATTGGGTTGATAAATATCAGATTATGTTTTCTTTGTAGAACATTAATACTTAAGAGTCTTTTACACTGAAATATCCATTATATAGAAATAGTATGAATGAGAGTTCTTCAATTTCAGCTAAGTGAATCAAAATGGGTTATACTACCATCATGTTTGCTGTCCACTAGAGGACAGCACTGCTTCTATATCTGAAATTATAAAGTGCAAAATATGTTGATCACTTCCTTTTAAGTAAAAGTTTAAAAAAAGCTTTTATGAGAAAATTTTTTGAAAAGAATGTATTTCATGTTTCCAAAATGATTTTAGTTTTCACCATCATGAATTATTTCTGCAGAACAAACTACTTTTTTGAACCATACTTGGTTTTACAAATTGAAATGTATAGCTGCTTCTACTGAATGGAGAGTATACAACCTTTTGTTTAATTTTAGTTGCCTTTGTTTTAAAAAAATAGACATACTGCAAATTCAGGGAAGCCAATCCTTTTTAATGGGAAAACATCTCACACAATATGGACATATTGAAAGGCAAAGGAGCATTTTAAAAATTGATAACAAACCCCAGTAGTGTGTGCTTCATAACATTTAGGACAAATAATGGAAATACGGGCTCCAGCCCAGAGATTTCTTTATGTGCAGATTGCACACCTGGATCTTTTGCTCCCAAAAATTTCAATGTTGGTGTCAGTCCACACATATAGACATTTGTGCATGGATCCATATCTTTTGCTGAAATTGATGAGGGGTCCCAGAGTGCAAAGGACAACAATGTTTTAACTTAAATTGTCAGAATTACATATTTTCTTGGAAAACGCAAGTTCAGAAAAGTGTATTTTGCCAAGACACTTGCCAAGAGGGGAACACCTACAGGGAAGAATTGGTCAGAAATAGGGGTACTGAACCCTTCCCATGCCACCTTATTTCCCCCTACTGCAACACTTCCCCGGCTATTTTTCCTCCAGTGGGCTTATTTTTTGGTTTGAAGCACAGTTAGGAGTAGGAGTTAGGAGTATGGGAGTATGTGGATTAAAAACGGATGGGGAGAGGTTTTCAAGGTAAGATCCCATGGGTGGAAAAAGTTTAAACATCCGTAAAACCTGCTGATTCTCCCCTGAAAAGGCATTCCCATCTCCACATGTTAGCATTACAAGAGAAACATAGGGTTAAGAACCCGACGTTTCCATTGTAGCATTGTAGCATGTAGCATGTATAACCATAAAAGTTAATTTAATTTTTTAATTTTTCATAAGTTTTTATGTCACAGATAACAAATAATTTGATTCCTTTGCATTTCATATGAAGTCATTTTGTTTGGGTTTGTGCTACATTAATTATAGCTTTACAGGAGTTATATGTTATTGACATTATCAATTAGTTTTTTGTCTTTGCCTTAATACCATGTAAAAGTGTGTTGTAGCATTTCACTCTAATATTCGGGATTAGACTAATTCACAACAAATTCTTAACATACATCCATTGTGCAACTTCATTACACATTTGTCAACTTTGGGCTAATTATTTTCGTACCACTAGGGCTGGGCATTGCATCTTGTGATCGTCTTTCTTACTAATAGGATTCTGTCTGCTTCAGCAGGCAGTAATTGAAGGCTTCATGTACAGGGTAGGGAAAAAAGTTTTAGCCTGAATGGGCCATTGTAACAGCTTCTCGTAACCAGCAAATCTGAAAAGAAGAGAAAATTGAACTTAGAACAGAAGAATTAGGGACTGGACTAATAAAAGAGAAAGCCTGCTGAAGTACTAGTTGAAATAAGTGTTACAGATCCTTTGTTTGTAAACAAATGTTCTGTGTGTGAATAATCCATGGAGACTTGGTTCTCCAAATCAGTTTTAACAAGTGATGAATCGTTTTATTACAAAATGTCAGGTTCTTAGAACATCTTGTTTCATTATAATGTATCTTCTGAATGTTATGTTCTGTACTTGCTATGCATCTCTTGTGTGTGTTGGTTTTTTAGATGTTAATAAAAAGGTGCTGATAGTCCATAATCACTTGTAACTGGTCTTGCTTTCCATTTTAAATAGATTTTTCTCTAACAATGAAGTGTCATGTGAGATTGTGCTTGTCATGTGATTTCAATAAACTCTTCCAACATTAGTTCCCCTTGGACGCGAAAGCAACATTAGTCCATGCTACATGGGAAGTTAGAACTTTAGCAGGCAGACTTTAGCTCTCTGTTAGATGATGATAGAATCTTTTCTTAAAGATTCTGAAGTACAGTATTAATTTCAAACAAATATTCTTCACTGAATTGCTCAAATGGCACATAAAGGCACCCAGCCAGCATTGACCCCCATTGTGCCTTCGGGGTATGCTTGCTTTTATAATAACATTGACTTTATATCACTTGCAGTTTAGACTAGAACAAGAGTAAAATGAGCCTTGGGGCTATGAAACACCATGGGAGCTCCAGCTCCAGAGCGTTTATTGTGTGAATTCAGGCATAATCTGCTTCTCTGTAATCCCGAGACACGCATGTTAAATAAATAAATAGACTAATAAGACTATTGTTTGCATAATTATCACTCTTTCCAAACTGATGGGAGAAACACCGTTTAATATTTTGGTTAAAAAAAATACTGAGTGGCACTGTTGGTATTATTTCAAATCACTTGTATTTGATCGGGTTTCCTTTCTTGTTGGATGTGGAATTTGTATGTCTAAATCAGAATAAAAGAAATCTATTGATCTGTGAAAAGTGACATTTTAGAATGACTTATGTTTCCTAAATTAGTGTAATGTGTTACAAGATTCTGAAGTTGATATGCTTAATTTTTAAAAAAAGAAATTACTTTTCATTTAAAGAGAATCTGCTTCCTGCTGAAGAGGCTAATATTTTAATTAAGTCTAGAGTGAAGCTTTTTGAGTATCTGCTGATAAACTCCCTCTTTTATGTTGATGGTAATTAAACAGATCCCTAAGGAGCCCAGGAGGCGCTGTGCAAGGCCCATGCTAATTGTCAGACATGAGACACTGACCAGTTGGTTTGCTCTTGAAAAGCTGACGGCGTGCTGTCAGCACAGCAGTTTTATTTTTATGTATTGTGAGCCATTGTCAGGGCTAACTGGGTCCTATTGTGGCTGAAGATGTCGCGCAAATTGAGGCAGATGGCTCTGATTCAGACACGTGTCTTTCAGAAAGGGGAGAGGGGATTGGCCCTGCAAAGTGGGGTCACAGAGGGTCACAGACCTGCTCCACACTGGTTAGTGTTTTCAAAAGCCCAACGTGAAGCAACTTTTTTGTTGTTCTCTGGGGGTTTTCTCTTTTTTAAAATATATATATATATATATATATATATATGAGGGTGGTGTGCTCTTTGTGGAGCATGGAAGGAGAGGCTACTGCCATCCCTTCCTGTCTCTGGGGCCTGGCTGTGCATGCAGAATGAATTAACAGGATTGACAGAAGTTCATTGTGTCTTAAATAGCTTTTCAGTCTATTGCAGTGCTTAAAAGACTAGTTTTACTTTTAATTTCATGTAATGAGTAAGTTCTACATGTCTAGGAATTTACTAAGGGAGGATTAGATCTCAGGTTTCCTTTCATAGTATTGCATTGATAGAAGTGTATGTAATGTTCAGATTATGAAAGAGTGAGGAAATTGTAAATTTTAGAAGTGTGTGTCCTTTGGGGGGGGGGAGAGAGAGAGAGAGAGAGAGAGTGTGTGTGTGTGTGTGTGTGTGTGTGTGTGTGTGTGTGTGTGTGTGTGAGAGAGAGAGAGAGAGAGAGAGAGAGAGAGAGAGCGCTTTCCTAATCAATTGTATATTACTAATTTTGGAGAAATATATAATACAGTTCAACTCTCTTTAATTTTAGGTGTCCTAAATACATGAACCTTATTGTGGAATACAAATCAGCTGCGTTTTCTAAAATACTTAGCTTTCAAGCAAAGTCCAGATGACCCAATTTAGAGAATATACAGGTCTAATTGACTACTTTTGCATGTTTTAGGCTTTATCTTTAGGTTATAGAGCTGTATTTATATGGTATCATGATGTGTTAATGCTTTGATAGTTTCGGAGAGGTTTTTCTGTTGCAGAGATGCCTGGTGATATTTAAGCTCATTACACTTTTAAGAAAACATGGCACCTGTTTTTACTTTTGTATAAAGGTGTTCACAGATTTTGTTTTCATTCTCTAGGTTTGCTGCTAAAACCATTCATAGTGGGTCACTGATGCTAGTCACAGTGGAGCTGGAGGAAGGGTCTACAGCACGGCTCATCATAAACACTGAGAAAACTGTGATTGGTTCTGTTCTACTGCGGGAGCTGAAGCCTGTCCTGTCCCAGGGGTAACCTGCTTACATCTGGACCTCAGAATCTGGCACACAACAAAAGTGCCTGGCATCTACTACTGCTGCCTTTCATTTATAATAATAGCCTTTCCATCTGGCAGTGGGGGAAGAATACACTCTTGACATTCTTGTCTCCTGTTTTAGAATGCTATCGTGTGTATCTATCACACAAGCAAGTACTTCGCATCTTTTTTTCCTGCTTTCTAACCAAAGAATATGTATTTTACTGTCCACTAAACTCTTAAATGTTGAGAACAAGATCCTCCCCCCCCCCCCGCCAGTGATCCACTTTGTTTTTCCTTGCAATTTTCCTGCTTGTTTATATTCTCCATTAAAACAAGAAAAGACTGAATAATAAGGTATTGGGTGGGTTGGGGGGATCCATTTAACCAGAAAGTAAAATTTGAGGAAATCTGTATGGAAAGCTACACTATTCAGTTTCACATGGATGGATATATTGTAATGGGTTTTTTTGAAAGAGAGGTAAAATTTAGCAGTGTTTATTGCCCAATGAATATCTGTTTCTCAACTTGAGCATATTTTTGTATCTAATTGTTCTTCACAGCTGCCATAATCTCCAGTTTCTAGTATTTGAGATTTAAATAAAGTCGTGTTATAATTAATTTGTTTTCTTCTGTTTAAAGCTTTTTAAAAAAAAATACACACCCACATCCACACACCATTCGAACCTGATGAGTTGGGGATCTGGAGGTTCCCTTTCTCTGACAGAGGACTGAACTTCCGGATCCAACCCAACGTTTATTGAGGTCCCCATTATTTTGTAAGGTATTATAAGAGTTCTTTTGGGGGGAAATGTTGCCAAGAACACACATGTGCTTGCCTTCAAGTGATATATGATTTTCTCTTTTAAAATGTGGTTACATTTAGCTGTTGATTAATTCATAAATACAATTAAGATAATTCTGCATTCTAGTTGGTGAAACTATACTTCAGAGCCTGGGATATGAATTTCACCAGCCAGCTTAAACCAGTCTTCATTCTGGGTTTAGATTTTTACCATTGCTGTTGGAGCATTGGCAAATCCTAAATAATATTTAAATTGATGCTACAGAAAATAAATCCTGGGTGGCATATTTGTTTTTTCTCGTGCAGTTTGAAGATGGAAAATGCATCCATTCCATCCAGTATACGATTTCAGTGGTTACCCAACCATACACTTTCTCTCTACTGCTTTATCCATTGGTCATAGATTTCAACTTTTGTATAGAAGCTTTTCTGTACTGGGGGAAGAAGAAAGCGATGTGGCACCTTAGAAGCAGTTTATTGTAGGCAATAGCTTCCATAATAAGCAGCTTATGTTACGTAAAAGATTATGCTTCACTTTCCTCACCTACTTTATCTAGTTCATATGAACTGTTCTGAATCAGACCCTTTTTAAATTGTCTTTAAATTGTCTCAGAATTGTCTACACGGATTGGCAATAGCTCTCCAATGTTTTGGAGAGAGAATGGTCTTCTCCAGTCCTACCTGGAGATGAGAGGGATTGAACCTGGGACCTTCTGCATTCAAAGCACATGTTCTTCCACTGAGTGATGGCTCCTCCCCAGTGCATAGCATGTACTAGAGAGGAGGTAGGTATACATGAATTTTAAAGCTGCTGAGTAAGATAACTATTTGTGTTACTTAAAGTAACAGAGTTCACTCTGATCACTGGAGCAATGTGTATGATGCGTAGACAAAAGGGAGACTGTGTATTTTCTACTGAGAGAAGCATTAAGATTCATGGGAGGAGGGTATTCAATTGTATCAAGCTGGGGTATGGAGGTTAGTATAGTTATTTCTGTCTCTTCAAAATAGATCGAGGCAGCTTACATAACAGATCTTTAAATCAAACAGGAACTCTATTAAGATGATACTCTCTGACCATTGTTCCCTCTATGAGGGATTTCCAGATGTTGTTGACTACAACTCCTAGAATCCCCTACTGCAATGGCTTTTGCATACATTTTTTTTACATTACATTATTTACATGTATTTATATATACATGCATTTGTCTTGTGGTAGCAAGCATGACTTGTCCCCATAGCTAAGCAGGGTCTGCCCTGGTTGCATATTTATGGGAGACTTGATGTGTGAGCACTGCAAGATATTCCCCTCAGGGAATGAAGCTGCTCTGGGAAGAGCAGAAGGTTTCAAGTTCCCTCCCTGGCTTCTCCAAGATAGGGCTGAGAGATTCCTGCCTACCACCTTGGAGAAGCTGCTGCCAGTCTGTGAAGACAATACTGAGCTAGATAGACCAATGGTCTGACTCAATATATGGCAGTTTCCTATGTTCCTATATTGGGTTGTTGTGATCAGTCAGGAACAGCTTTTCTTTTTTCCCTTATACAAAACTGTGGTGTGGCCACACTTGGAGTACTGCAAAAAATTCTGGTCATCACATCTAAAGAAGGATATTGTATTAGATTGTGAGCCCTTCGGGGACAGGGATCCATCTTATTTATATATTATTTCTCTGTGTAAATCACCCTGAGCCATTTTTGGAAGGGCGGTATAGAAATTGAATTAATAATAATTGTAGAACAGGGAGAAGTGCAGAAGAGGGCAACCAAGATGATCAGGGGCCTAGAGCACGTTTCTTATGAGGCAAGGCTACAACACCTGGGGCTTGTTGGTTTAGAAAAAAGACAACTGCGTGGAGACATGATAGAGGTCTATAAAATCATGGATGGTGTGGAGAAAGTGGATTGAGAGAATTATTTCTCCCTCTCACATAGCACTAGAACCAGGGGTCATCCCATGAAATTGATTACCAGGAAATTTAGGACCAACAAACAGAAATACTTTTTCACACAATGCATAATCAACTTGTGGAATTCTCCACCACAAGATGTGGTGACAGCCCACAAGTTGGATGGCTTTAAGAGGGGTTTGGATAACTTATAGAGGAGAGGTCTATCAACGGCTACTAGTCAGAGGACTATAGGCCACCTCCAGCCTCAGAGGCAGGATGCCTCTGAATTCCAGTTGCAGGGGAGTAACAGCAGGAGAGAGGGCAAGTCCTCAACTCCTGTCTGTAGGCTTCCAGTGGCATCTGGTGGGTCACTGTGCAAAACAAGATGCTGGACTAGATGGGCCTTGGGCCTAATCCAGCAGTGTTGTTCTTATGTAGCCCTGTGTGTCCCTACAACTTGGTTCAAATTGATTTCCGCTTCTACTGCAAATGTTCACACATCTGCCATCTTGAATTGGGGTGGGTGACTTCATCACAAGCTATGCTGTTGAGGTGTCCCTACAACTGTTCCAGATTTAGTTCAAATCAGGCGGTTCACAAGTTAGCCCAATTGTATCTCACGTTCACATGTCCACCATCTTACATTGCAGTGGATGATATGATCACAAACTATGCCACTGAGGTGTCACTATGTGTCCCTGCAGTTGTACCAATTTTGGCATTGCACATGTGATGCACGCGCACACACACACTCCCTTCTCTACCTGGGTTGTCTCATAAGCATACTTTCCTTAAGGAAAGTATCCATCACAACTTATCAGTCTCACATGCTGGTACCTGTCTGCCAGCAGTGGTACCTGTCTGCCCTGTTTTGGAGTCCTTTCAGCCTGAGGATGTGAACAGGATCCTTAGGCATATGGGAGCATCCATTTGCTTGCCTTGCCTGACAAGCTGGGGGATCTATTCAAGTGGGCAATCCAGTCAAGTGGACAAGCTGGGGGATCTAGTCAATTGGACAAGGGGGGATATTTGTCCCCCAGCCCGGAGGGTGAGGGAGCCCACAAGGCTCAGGATGAGCCCTGCTACTGCCACCCTTTCCGCACTGGGTGCTGGTGCCATGCAGCTGGGGCATGCACGCACTTTCTGCACCCGATGAGAAGAGAAGAAGTGCGCTGGGTCTGGGCTTCATTCCTCCTCCCCCAGTGCTTCCCCCTCCTAGCAGACTGCCCCTCACTCCTGGCCACCGCAGCCATGCTGCCCAGCCCTGATCCGCCGCCACCCCTGGTGGAGGACGGCAACCCCCAGTGGCCCTGCAACCAGCCCGGCTCCACACCGTCGAGCTGGCGCTCCTGCCGGCCACTCTGCACTGAACAGTGCTCCCCACTCCGCATCGATTGGCCTGAGCAGAAGGTGAGTCCAAAAACCAGCGGAGGCTAAGGCTTGGGTGGATTAGATTGCCCCGCCCCGATGTCAGAAGCAAGGGGTATGGCTTGGGGCACTGTGTGTGCACACACTTTGCACATGCAGTGGAGGCCATCTAGCTGCAATTTGTCCCCCAGCTGCCAGGAAGTTCACTACATGCTCTCCTTTGGATCTCCTTTCCCTGAGAGATTCAGCTAGTTCCATCTTTGCTAATATTTCACAGTCTTCTTAAGACTACTCTCTTCTGGCTGGCCTTTCTTCCTCTCTCCTAATTGGTATGTATCCATAATTGCCACTTTAAAAAAAAAATCTTGCATGTTTTTGCATTGTGATGTGCACTTTACGTTGTGATTTTAATTATTCTCTGTAAGCCTCCTTGGATTTCATAATGGTGGGATATAATTTTTTGAAATAAATACAATATTTCTGTTACACATAGGCTTTGTTACAGTACAGCATGGTAAAAGATTGTGCTAGATGCTTAATAGGAAGTGTAGGTTGTAAGGAGGGATTTGAAGCAGTAAAAGAGGTGGCTTCTTGTAGAGGCCTTTCCAGGCATATGAGGCAGCAAAGGAGAATTATGGAGTCATGTGCCTTGACACAATCATAGCCATGTGGCTGGTTGTTTAGGAGGTTGCTTGAGCTCACCCAGTTGAACTTCTGGACTCACTGTTGCTTAAGACATTTGCTCCATTTTTAAATAGCTGGCTGATATTCTAGACAACAAAAATGTGTTTTTTTACTTGATAAACAGACACAGCTTTTTGCTGTATTTCCACAAGCTCATTCTCCCAAAGACCCCAAAATACCAGAGGTGACCAGATGAACTCTGAAATTCATTTCTACAGAAACTCTATGAAACCTTGCCAACAATCCTCTTTGGATGTATGCACTGGCAAGGAAAAAGATTATCCTATAAATTATTATGGGCTCTATCTGAGCCCATTATTTTGTTAACAAGGTTTCTATATGTAATTAACTTCCCTGGTAGCAAAGAACCTTGTTACCAGTTGAGTAATAAGCTAACATTTATTAAATATTTAATTGGCCAGTAATGGGTTATTTCCTCTGGCTAATTGTATCACAGTCAGGTAGGATCTGATGTTGCCACTGACCCATCCTTCTTGTGACTTGGCTGTTTTACTGTAAATGGTTACTTGACCTTGAGTTTTAGGAACAGAAAACAATAAAGCTGAGGGTCAGTTCAGCTAACTAACATTCCTCCTAGCAGGGCCCCATGGATGTAACATGCAGAGAAAGTAAAATCTGATCCATGTACCTAAGAGTATAGGCAGTAATTTGCATAAAAATAGTGGCATACATTTAGCCATTTCTACCAGGGAACAGCACCTATAACAAGGAGTGTGTTGGGTCAGACATTAGTGTTTCCATATGGTTGTATCTATGAGGCTGTTCTGTGGAGGAGTTTTAAGCATTTGTACCAGCAATATATAATTATATATTTCCGTTCCCAACATTCTGTCACACTCAGGTGTGATCAAGAAACCGAACACAGGTTGAACACAGGATGTCTGTCAGATAGACAGGAGCTGTCTTGATTCTTAGTAACTCGGGTCCTAGTAGCAAGTTTAGCCCCCACCTAATGGCCCTGAGTGTACCCTTTTAAATATGTACATATGTATGTAACCATTCCTTTCGGGAGGGGGGGATCAAGTGCTAGTCTAGAGGAAATGAGATAAGAACCAGCAACTCCAGTGTACACTAGTATAGATGGCTTGTAGGCAATCTGTCCAAATATAACTCTTATTTATATTGCTCTATCCATATGCATGGTACTTTGCACAGAGTGAGAAGATAAAATAAATAAATAAATGGAAATACAATTTACTACCATTTTAATGGTTTCATAAATAGATTTTAGTCCTAAATCGGTGGTGGTGGTGGTGGAGGAGGCGGCGGCGGCATTGTTTTCTAATCCTGCATACATTCCAGTTCTCTGTGCCAAACCTCTGGGGACTCTGCCTTCAAAAATACTTCAAAGGATTTAGTTGGGGAGAGAATTTAATCTGTAATTTATGAAGAGTTAGGGAAGTAATACTCATTTGGGGAATGGGACAAGAGAAGAGGTATAAAAGAGGCAACGTGTTGGTATTACTGGTGATTAAAGTGGGGGAAACCCTCTTTTTTTCTTTGGGGGAGGGAAATGATATGCCATACGTATGGTGATGGAAAGTAAGGAAAGATCTTGGGAGGGACCAAGCAACCTTTGTGTTCTACTCTGGATCAGGAGCTTACAAATGTAGAGAGATGCAAGTCTTTCTGAGCTCTGTGAAAGTATAGCAAAGATAGTCATATACCTGCAAGCAATACCCTGGCCAACAAGCTGCTGCACCTGCAGCTTATTAAGATTAGTGTAGATTGATGACTTGATGCAGGTGTCTGTCTCTTCTCCTTCATATGAAATACTGAAGGCCATTCTATATTATGCCCTGTTTGTACAATCTTTTAGAAGACTATCATATTGCCTCATGACATATTTCTGTTTGGAACCCTAACAAGTGAGTTTTTCTAGAATTAATACTTGCCAACAAGTATCTTCAGAATTTTCATCTGGACTATCGCTTTGTGAAAGATTAGGTTTTACTCACAATTAAAGCTTTTGAAATTGGGAGCATTCTGGCATCAAAAGAGGGAGAAAGCTGTGATTTAGTTCTCTATATACAACTCAAATTCTGCATGTTGATAAAGAACTTTCTGAATCATCTGCAGACTAAGAATTATGCTAAGCCAATTTGCAAGTAATTTTGAATAATGAAAAAATGTAAGCAATTTACAATCTGTGGTCAGTTCACAATTGGGAGAAAAAGAGGTGACACTCATTTAATAAATGAGGTTGGGTATTTTTGCTGCCTGCTTTGCTCGGAGCCTATTTTAAATTCTGTGGTTCCTTACAATTTCTTTGCCAATAGTGTATTCTGTTACTTGCATTCTTAATGGATATTGCATTATTTTTGCAAGAGGCCATTCAGCCTCTGAATAATGCAGAAAACACAGGCCCAATGTCAGAGATCAAGCACTGGCCAGGGCCATCAGTGTCCACCCTTGAGCAGCACATCTGTCACGGCTGGGAGTCACCCTGTCACTTCCCTCTCCTGCTTTCCCAGTCTTTGAATGGGATCCCTGCAGGGTCCTCTGGATGAAGCCCATTCAGAGGTGGGGAAGGCAGTAAGAGACAAGCACAGAAAATGCCACTTGGCTGAGCGACTTGCTCTGTCTGTGAATGGGCCTCTTCAAAGAGGCTTGCAATGGCACCATGGCCTCTAAAGGTAGCCCATTCACAGACTGTGAGAGTGCCTGCAAGCCCCCTTTCCCCATTGGGGTTTACCTGGTGGGCAGCAGGGCAATACTGGCCTGGAGAGCTTCACGGTGGCTGCGCTGGGAGTAAAATAATAATAATAATAACGATAATGCAATGTGCCCTGTGTCACAGTTATGCTGCAACGTGATGGGCACACTGCATAGTTAAAAAAACAACAACATGTGGCCACCAGCACAGCCACTGTGTGTGAAGCACGTCAGGCTGGTGCCACCCTGTCACTCATATAATTTGCCACTGGGGCTTGGAGTGCCCCCTGGAGCCAGCCTTGGCACGTTCTAGGTAAATTAGCAAAAAGTATAAATACATATTGGTAGTATGAACTACAGGTAGTTCTGTGTGAGGATGTCAGAGGGAAGGCATCGGCATCCTAGAAGAGTCTGAAAAGAAGAAGCTATTTGGGGGGAGGTAAGATGGCTATTGTAATTACAGTTGGGGGCTGTGGTGACCACAGTCGTAGTCAATCTGAAAGATAAGCTCTTGATCCCCCCCCCATATGTAGTGGTGTTGTTGCTGTGAAAGACTGGGATTGATTGATTGATTGATTGATTGATTGATTGATTGATTGATTAGGTGCCATCAAGTCGGTGTTGACTCTTAGCGACCACATAGATAGATTCTCTCCAGGATGATCTGTCTTCAACTTGGCTTTTAAGGTCTCTCAGTGGTGCATTCATTGCTGTCGTAATCAAGTCCATCCACCTTGGTGGATGGTCGTCTTAATGCTGGTTATCCTCTTCTTCTCTTTCCTTCAACTTTTCCCAGCATTATGGACTTCTCAAGGGAGCTGGGTTTTCGTATAATGTGCCCAAATTAGGATTGTTTGAGCCTGGTCATTTGTGCCTCGAGTGAAAATTCTGGATTGATTTGTTCTATGATCCATTTGTTTGTTTTCCTGGTTGTCCATGGTACCCTCAAAAATCTTCTCCAGCACCAAAATTCAAAAGTGTCAATACTTTTTCTATCTTGTTTCTTCAAAGTCCAAAAGACTGGGATGCTTCTACCATATGATAATATCTCCTGACTGTATAGTTATGACTGTATAGTTATGGGATCTAGTACTAATTGGTTGCAATACACTGATGCAAACGAAATGCATAACATGGTCCAGAGGAGGGCATTGGTTTAATCCAGGGCTGCTCAACTTTGGCCCTCCTGCAGATGTTGACCTACAGCTCCCATAATCCCTGGCTATTGACCACTGTGGCTGGGGATTATGGGAGCTGTAGTTTAAAAACAGCTGGGATTATGGGGGCCTAAATTGAGCAGGCCTGGCTTAATCTGTGGGTGGGGTTGAGGAGTCTTGTCCCAGAATCAGTTGCTGGATTAAGAACATAGGAAAACCCTGCTGGATCAGGCCAATACCCATCCAGTCCAGCATCCTGCCTCACACAGTGGTCAACCAGGTACATATCGGAAGCCCATAGGCAGGGGGAAAGAGGGCAACTGCCCCCTTTCCTTTGGCATTTTCTAGCACCTAGAGTTCAGGGGCATGCCACCTCTGTCAGAAGTATATAGCTACAAAGCCTAGTAGCCATTGATAGCCCTGTCCTCCATGAACTTGTCTAACCCCCTTTTAACTCAGTCTAGATTGGCCATCACCACATCTGGAAGCAGCGAATTTCATAGTGAAACTACATGTTGTGTAAAGAAAGAAGTCCTTTTGTCTGTCCTGAATCTCCCAGCATTTAGCTTCAGTGGATGACCCTGGGTTCTAATATTATGAGAGGACAGGGGTCATTGGTGGATTCTGACCCATCCTTTGGTGACAACCTTACCTGAGATGTGTTAGGTCACTATACTACAACTCTTTTCTGGATAAGAAAGTGAGTGTAGTTATAAATAAATGCCTCAGTGATGTTTGGTGACCTGAGAGTTATTATTGGAGGAGGGGCCAGTTGCTTCCCGACACAGCCTGGGATGACGGAAGCTGCCGAAGGTCTACCAAAACAGTGTGTGTGTTCATAAGAACTAATGTCAGTCATTTTGGAAGCTGAAGAACATAACTCTGTTACAACACTGAGAAAGTGGAGAGAGAGAGTTAACAGATCTAGCTAGATATTGTGAAGATAAAAATAATTTGTAAGATGGATCTCAGGTTGCAGGCTGAGTTTTCAAGTTAGGTTCTGGCCTTGGAAGATGAACTGCATGATCCCTTAGTCTTCGTGCCGATCCAAAGTAGCGATAGCACAGCAAAAGGTGAAGATGTGGTTTGGACTGAATGATTTTGCCTAGATCAGAAATATTTTTTAAAGCTTTACTATGACTTAAGCCCCATAAAGCTCTGATTTTCTGCTGTTGGACCTTTAAAACACACCCTCTAGATTCAGACATTTCGTTGCAGGCCTCGAAATCTAGTGCTTGTTTGCTTTGGGGGTTTTGTTGTTGTTTGGTTCTTTTTGTTTTTGCAGAGAAGTTAGTTGGTAGCTCAAGTTGGGTAATTGAAAGTAATTCTGATTTCTACAGGATGGCATAATTGCCTAAAAACATTATTTGGTGATTATGATTCTGGAGTGAATTGTGTTCTTTGGGTTCTTGCACCGTTCCTCCATCAGGGACTTGGTTTCAGTGGTGTGCAGCTGCTGGAGCTGATTTACAGTGCTGCGGCTGTGGCTGGTCATAAATAAATCCTCTTATATAGTTGTTATGAACACCTGTTAGATCATCTGTCAGCAAAGCGCTGTTCACATTTATCATGGTGCAGTAGTTATTTTACTTCAATCCATTTCCAACTGACTCGGCCTCCATCACTGGATTACTATTACCACACCATAATCGCTCGTTTCCACTCCATGTTACAACTTGCAGATAAAAGATTTCACTACTTGGCCAAATTTCATAAATAAAGGAGCAGTTCAGTGCAGTAAAAGTTTATTTTTGTCATCATTTGTCACCCCATTATTCTATAAATCAAATGGAATAGCACTATTGCTAGCTCAGGCGTTGCTGTCAGATCTACGTGTGGAAATGGTCCGTTTCTTCTTTTTAGATGAGATGACATGTCTTTCAGACTTAACCGGCTTATGGCTTTGTTTCACCCATTTTATTTTATTGCCCCTTCAGAAAATTCCTTAGGGAGCCAAGAGTCTAAAGGAGTAAAACGGAATTGGAAAACATAGTAAAACATCCTGCTTTCACTGTTATGTACATTTCCACCCTTGCAATTGCTCATTTACAAACTTGACCACAAAAATAATGACTCAAGATATAAAATAACTCCTGCGCTTTTAGAAAAAAAGAGAGTGGGAAGGAGAGAGAGCTTTAGATTGCATCTCTAGAACTGCAAGGACAAAAGGGAATCTATTCCAAATCCAGTTTAATATGCCTGGTCTTAATTCACATGTACACGTACACTAGTATTCCTTTAAATAATATTAGTTTTCCTTTAAAGGGTATTAAAGAATACAAATACCTGGAACCTTGTGTATTAAAGAAGAATAAAAAGCAACACCTTATTAAATGACTGACTTTGATCTCATTTTCATATGAGACATGTTTTATTCAAGTTTCTTTAACTTGGAACTATCCCAATTTGTGCTGCTTTTAAGTTCTTTTCAGAAGACTCAGAATTTATAACGAGATACCCCTTAGTTTTAAAGGGAGTGGGGGAAAGAGGGAAGAAAATAATAAAGGAACAGGCTAATAGAAAAAGGTTTATAGTTGATATTATACTTCCAAGTTGGTTCTAATTCAAGTTACATTCTTCATAGTCATTATGTAGCTCATAAATTCAATAAAGTGTTTTACTATTACTATAAAAATGACAGGAGGGGGGTTTTATGTTGTAAGTTTCGTTAGTTGTTCTTCTTGTTTTATGTGGAAGTTCTCTGGCCATTATGTCATTAAAATCTTTGGAGTCTGAAGGGCTCAGACCCCTCCATTACTTATCTCTGGCATGGGGCAGAGTGTGGGGCAGATGTTTATGTATCTTCTGTAGGTAGTTGTCACCATTTATGAAGAAGCCTTTCCCCATTCTACGTGTGTGTATATTGTATATGTGCTAGGTATAAAACATGAGCTGATGTCTCTGTTTTGCCCTTGCAGTTTTTCAGTGGGGGAACTGGCAAACCCACCCGTACTAAGGCCCTCTCATCCAAGGGACGCAATGTCAATTAAATATTTACTTGAGTGGGCTGCTGCAAGGATAGAAACTAAAAGCATGGCAACAGTCCCCTCAATCCTCAGAATCAGAGCTGCCCAGATGTGCTCTTAACATTATAGGGATTCCGACAAATGAAAACTTTTCATCCAAATGGGCTGTACACCTCAGTTGCCAGTAGATTAATGTGTGAACCACAGTTTTCCAGGAATATAATCTTCATTTGTAGATTGCCTGGATGAATTGTTTAAAAGAAAAATATTTATGCTCATGCGTCTGTTGAACAAGAACATAAGAACAGCCCTGCTGGATCAGGCCCAAGGCCCATCTAGTCCAGCATCCTGTTTCGCACAGTGGCCCACCAGATGCCGCTGGAAGCCTCAGACAGGAGTTGAGGGCGTGCCCTCTCTCCTGCCATTACTCCCCCGCAACTGGTACTCAGAGGCACCCCGCCCCCGAGGCTGGAGGTGGCCCACAGCCCTCCGACTAGTAGCCATTGATAGACCTCTCCTCCATGAAGTCATCCAAACCCCTCTTAAAGCCATCCAGGTTGTCGGCTGTCACCACATCCTGTGGCAGAGAGTTCCACAAGTGGATCACGCGGATCAGCTCTTTGGGCCTGTTCCTAGACAATCAGTGTTTTGTCAGAAGAAGGTTGATATGATTCCATGTTACATGTGTCTCTTGTTTATCCCATTTCCTGATGATCTGGATTTCTGAGTGGTATCCCTGATTCACTGCTTAGTCTCTAAAATGAAAGGTATTACTATAGCTCAAGCATTCCCGCCTCTAATCCTGTGGGAGGGGCTAGCTACAGTGAGCTGAACCTAGTTGTAGTCACTCAGTGTTGGAGAAAAGGGTACTTTGCACATGTCTAAAAGTACTGTCATCTTTATTATGTTGCATGTTCCACAAGTTGAGCTCTGGCACTGAAAACAGATTCCAGCGAAGAGCTAAATGCAAATGAATCCTGGCACAATTGTGGCCAAAGGTAATCCACTTAAATAATTTGCACTGTGGCAGAAATATCCACCACATGTAACCAACAACAATATCAACAACCAAAGGAATCCCTAACAAATTAATGCAGGCACAAATAAATCTAGCAGTGTCAGTGCCGAGTGTGAGAGCAGGAAGAGAAATTAGGGTGGTTTGGGGGAGGAAATCAGTGTGGTTTCTTAATACCCCTGCTAACCCCTGCTAACTGGGCAAAGAGGCACCTTTTACCGTGGTGATTCTCTTTATTTAGCAGGGGGAGAGCAACTGGCCCTATCCACCCCCAGCACAGTACTTCCAGTGACTGTTGCTGGTGTCTATCTGATGTTTCGTTTTAGAATGTGAGCCCTTTGGGGACAGGGAGCCATCTTATTTATCTATTATTTCTCTGTGTAAACCGCCCTGAGCTATTTTTGGAAGGGCGGTATAGAAATCAAAATAATAATAATAATACCCCAGTTATATTTTATTACACGGAGAAGGAGTTGGGGCAAGAAATATCATACCCAAGAGCCTTCACTTTCTCCAGATGTTTACTTTGTACACAAATAACCGGGTGGAAAGAACCACTGCTAATTCTCTGGCCAGCATGCATCAGGGCCTTAATCGAAAGCCTCCCATCCATCCAGCTGTCTGGCATTTGCTATTATAGGGCACCCAGAGAGAAATGAGGCTGTGGCTTTATAGCTGCACCCTGGGTGACAACTTGATTTTCTGCTTTCACCGTAGGCAGCAGTCGCCCAACATGATGGGGCTGTTAATTTGTGCATTTCATGGTGTCTGTCAGGGGGGGCAGGAGAGGAGGGTTACGGGAGAAGGGAATGGAGCATGTCCCAGCCTCGGAAGCACCTGTCTGCATTGATGGCACAGAGCACTTCTTATTAGCGTGCAGGTCTCTAAATGCAGCCCCAGGATGACAGCCTGGCATTCCCGGCACCCACACAGTGTGACAGGCGCCGGCAGCCGGTCCCATTGTTTGCCCTTGATGAGCATGTCATTAACAGAAATGGAAGAAAGTGAGGGCCACATCAGTATTCAAATAGCCTCCATTCTCTCTGCCATTCATCTTGCCTGGCTGGGACGGGTGGCTGCAGATTTCCTTCTGTGGCTCCACTTGCACAGGTTTACAGATTTTATCCCTTGCATGTAGCATTCTGTGTGTGCCATTCAGTGTGGTTGTCCTAGGCTCCCATCCATTCCTTTCCTACACACACACACACACACACACACACACACTGTGCTTTCTGCATCTCAAAATAAAGTGGGAGTATTCTCTTTCTCTCCCCCTTCCCCCCACTGTTGTGAATTATTCTTGTTTAATTAGAGAACACTTGGTGTCTGCAGGCAATGAAGTTCCCATTATTTAAACCTGAACCTGTGACCCGCAAGCTTAATTGTATCGCATTTTCCAATTTGACACTGGGCTGTTCCTTCCCTTAGTCTAAGGCTGGCCAATATGTGCATGCCAACTCCCCCCTCCCCCTTCACAAGATGTACAGGATCTCTCTGCAACCTGTTCCCCACCCTTCCTTAATAACACCTTCACACACAAAATCTTGCCTTGGGTTTCTCACCCCATCAGTGATTATGGTGAATCTACTTTTAGTTAATCATCCCCTAAACAAAGAATTTTATTCTCTCTAGAAGTGCCAACACTTTGGGAAGCTTGGGGCAGATATTTGATTGGTCTCTACTTCCAGTAAATCCTATTACAATTTCAAGGATTACAAGATTGCTTTATGGGGGAGAAAAGGAAATTAAGATGGGTTTTCAAAACATCTGTTCTTGCTCTTAGGAACCTAGGAAGCTGCCTTATACTGAATCCATCTAGTTCAATATTGTCTACAACACTGACTGGCAGCAGCTCTCCAAGGTTACAAGCAGGAGTCTCTCCCAGCTCTACCTGTAGATTATTATTATTTATTATTATTTAAAATATTTCTGTACTGCCCCAAACTTGCGACTCTGGGCGGTTTACAGTTAAAGTAATTTAAAATATTAAATCAATTAACAATTAAAGTCATTTAAAAGATTAAAAACATTTAAAACCCAGTATTAAAATTATTTAAAACTATACATCTAATTAAAAGCCTGGGGGAATAAATGTGTCTTCAGTGCCTTTTTAAAAGTTGCCAGAGATGGGGAGGTTCTTATTTCAACAGGGAGTGCATTCCAAAGTCCAGCCACAAGGGAGATGCCAAGAAGTGAACCTCGATCCTTTTTACATTCATGCAGATGCTCTTTCACTGAGCTATGCCCTGTTCCATAACAAGAGAAGATACAGAGATACAGAGAACATACAGAAAAGATTAGCATGGCCCCTGTGCAAGGATGACACGCAAATTTGTGAAGCGTTCCATATTTTTTTGAAGAGGGCAACCAAGATGATCAGGGGCCTAGAGCACGTTTCTTATGAGGCAAGGCAACAACACCTGGGGCTTGTTAGTTTAGAAAAAAGAAAACTGCGGGGAGACATGATAGAGGTCTATAAAAACATGCATGGTGTGGAGAAAGTGGATAGAGAGAAATTCTTCTCCCTCTCACATAACATTAGAACCAAGGGTCAGCCCATGAAATTGATTGCCATGAAATCTAGTACCAACGTATGGAAGTATTTTTTCACACAACGCATAATTGGCTTGTGGAATTCTCTGCCACAAGATGTGGTGACAGCCAACAACCTGAATGGCTTTAAGAGGGTTTGGATGACTTCATTGAGGAGAGGTCTATCATCGGCCACCTCCAGCCTCAAAGGCAGGATGCCTCTGAGTACCAGTTGCAGGGGAGTAACAGCAGGAGAGAGAGTGTGCCCTCTGCCTGTGGGCTTCCAGTAGGCTGTGGGCTTCCGAAACAGGATACTGGACTAGATGGGCCTTGGGCCTGATCCACCAGGGCTGTTCTTATGTTCTTAAGAATATCTTACAGGGCTCACATGTAGCCCCATCCAAATGCAAACCAAAGTAGACCCTGCTTAGCAAAGGGAACAATTCATGCTTGCTATAGGGATGGGCCCAGACCGGTCCAGACCTGGGTGGTCCGGATTGGGGGTGGGGGTCGCTTTAAGAGCAGCAGGAGGGTTTACTTACCCTTCCCGCCGCTTTCTGCCGCGGTGCCATAATTAGTAGAGTAATTGGGGCGGCAGGATACCTCCCTGCCGCCCCTTCCCCGCTGCAGCTCTGCAAAGCTCCCAGTAATGCTTTGCGCGTGCGCACGTCAGTGACGTGAAGCGCTCGCACGACGTGCACGCACGCAAAGCATTACTGGGAGCTTTGCTGAGCTGCAGCGGGGAAGGGGCGGCAGGGAAGGGGCGGCAGGGAGATATCCTGCACCCCAATTACTCTACTAATTATGGCGCCATGGCGGAAAGCGGTGGGAGGGGTAAGTAAACCCTCCCGCCACTCTTAAAGCGACCCCCCACCCCAGTGCCGGACTGAAGTGCGGTGGTTCCGTGCACACCCCTAGCTTGCTACCACAATTCCAGCACTCTTCCCTTAGACCAGTTCTTCTCCCTTAAAGGAGAGCTGTCCTCTTTTGCAACGTACAGCTTTTAAGTTCTGCATCTTATGACCCATTGTGCCCCCCCGCAAGAACAATTCACTACAGAACACTGTTATAAACACACAGGGTCTTTTTGTACTTGAAAAGTACAACCCCTGCTAACTTGGCAACGAGGCACCTTTTAATGTGGTGATTCTCTTTATTTAGCAGGGAGAGAGTAACTGGCCCTATCCACCCCCAGCACACTACCTCCAGTTATTGATGCTTGCTTCTGTCTTATGTTTCTTTTGAGATTGTGAACTCATTGAGGACCGGGATCCATCTTACTTACTTACTTACTTATTTACTTACTTGTTATTATTATTATTATTATTATTATTATTATTATTATTATTCGATTTCTATGCCACCATTCCATAAATGGCTCAGGGTGGTTTACACAGAGAAATAATAACAACAATAACAACAACAACAATAAATGTACCAGGTGACAGCAGAATAGAAGAAAAAGAAACAGAAAAAATGACAAAGTACAAAGATCTACAAATTGAAATTGAAAGGCTGTAGCAGAAGAACAACAAAATAATCCCAGCAGTAATTGGTGCCCTGGGTGCAATTCCAAAACATCTTGAAGAGCACCTCAATACCATAGGGGCCACAGAAATCACCACCAGCCAACTACAAAAAAACAACTTTAATGGGAACAGCCTACATTTTGTGGTGATACCTATAACAACAATAATATTGATAATAACATTCAGGCATCCCAGGTCCTTGGGAAGGACTCGATGTCTGGATAAAACAAACCAGTCAATAACACCTATTTGACTGTGCAAACAAGAAATAACAACAACTATTATTATTATTATTATTATTATTATTATTATACAATTATTATATTAGAGAGACCCAGTGTGGTGTAGTGGTTAGAGTGCTGGACTAGGACCGGGGAGACCAGAGTTCAAATCCCCATTCAGCCATGAAACTAGCTGGGTGACTCTGGGCCAGTCATTTCTCTCTCAGCCTAACCTACTTCACAGGGTTGTTGTGAAAGAGAAACTCAAGTATGCAGTACACCAGTCTGGGCTCCTTGGAGGAAGAGCAGGATATAAATGTAATAATAATAATAATAATAATAATAATAATATCATTATTATTATTATTATTATATATTTGGAAATGCACCTTTTGCTGGGTCTTTCATTATGAGTTGAGTTTTCCCAGTTGTTAGCCATTGTTCAATATCACCTCCTTGCAAAATGTGATTGAACTGTTTTGATAGTTGTTTATGAAGGCTTGTTAGGTGTTTAAGCCAAAAGCCATGTAGTTCATCGTCGCCTGGTGCAGTCCAATTTTTAATTTTCTTTGCTCTTTCACTTATTAATTCTGGTGTTATTATTAGATCTTGCATTTGTTGGTTACATTTTTTGACCTCTTTCACCCAGCCTGCTTTTTTATTATAATCTATTGGATTGTCCCATAATTTCCCCCAGAATTGCTCAGTTTCTTCTTTATTTGGTGTTTCTATGTTTCTTGCAGTTTCTCCTTCTATGCTTTGTTAGAAACATCTCTGATTCGACTGGAATTGGAGATTCTGCCTGTGTTGTGTAATTCTGGCTTCATATCTGCTAATCTTATTTGACACTGCTGTTATTTGCTGCTTTATTATTTCCAGGACTTCTCTAATTTTCCTTGAATCTAGGTGGTATTTTTGGATCACATACTGTTTGGTGTTTTCATTCTTCAGCTTCTTGTCTTTCATATCTTTCAGTTTACTAGCATCTGATCTAAGTCTGGCGATTCTATTTTCTAATCTAATCTTCCATTTAGGTGATGTACTACTTTCTTTTTTGACAGGTCCACTGATCTTATATCCGAGCTCTAATGTTGTTATTGCTGCACTGTACATTAGTTGGTTTGTTTCTTGCAAATTATTGGTTGTTATTTCTGCAAGTGCAGCATTGACATCTTTTAATGCCTGAGCAAGTTGTTTTTTGGCAACTGTTTTTAGAGCTGGAAGTCGAACCCTGGTGGTTGTTTGGTTCATGAGCTCAGTTATTTTTTGCTTTAGTTCTTGTTGTTTTTCTGTTAAATGGCATTTGGGTTTTTGAGGTGAAAGCAAAGGGGAGGTTGCCTGGTTTTGATTTTGAAACAGTTCAGCAACAGTGATATCCTCTGTTTCCAACACCTCCTCCACCTGTGCCTGAGCAACTTCTTCAGTTGGTGGTAATTCTTCTTCCATATCTTGAGCCTGTGTTGCTCTTTACAGTTCTTCCAGCTCAACTTCTGTGAATACTTTATTTCTCATTATGAATCTTCTCTGGTCTGCTAGCCTTTGTTCTGTTATTTCTGTATCTGGATGCTTCTCTTTCCAAATTTGGTACATTCTTTTTAAATAACCTCTTCTAGTTCAAACCATTTTCAAACATGTTCAAATTATTAACTGGAATAATAGCAGATGAAGTAATGCAACACTTATTAACTAACAAACAGCTTCCAGTTGAACAAAAAGGAAATTGCCCGAACACCAGAGGCACAAAAGACCAGCTGCTGATTGACAAAATGATTTTAGAAAATTGTAAGAGAAGAAAAACAAATCTAAGTGTTGCATGGAAAGCCTTCGACTCATTGCCTCACACATGGATACGAAAATGTTTAGAAACAACTGGTGTCAGCAAAAACATTCAGATATTTATTTAAAAAGCAATGAGCATTTGGAGTACACAGTTAACAATCAATGGTGAGACACTTGGACAGGTTAGCATTAGAAGAGGTATTTTCCAAGGGGACTCCCTATCCCCTCTGTTTGTAATCGCCATGACTCCACTTTCACAAATACTAAACAAAACAGGCCTCGGATACCAAACATCTAAAACATCAAGTAAAATCAACCATCTGCTGTACATGGACTATCTGAAGTTGTATGGAAAGTCCCAGTCAGAAATCGAATCACTGCTAAACACTGTCGGTATATTCAGTAGCGATATAGCAATGGAGTTTGGACTAGACAAGTGTGCTGCATTAATAATGAACAAAGGTAAAATAACAAAACCAGAAAGAATAGAACTGCCCAATGGAAGCAAGATCAAGAACCTGGAAGAGAAATAACATTACAAATACTTGGGCATTCTCCATGCTGATAACATTGCACACACTGAAGTTAAAAGAAAAATGGGAAGTGAATACATCAGGAGAGTTAGAAAAATCCTCAAGTCCAAACTCAATGGCGGGAACACCATACAAGCCATAAACACCTGGGCTATACCTGTTATCAGATACACTGCAGGAATAATAGACTGGACCCAGGCAGAGCCAGAGACGCTAGATCGTAAGACCAGGAAAATCATGACCAACATTCATGCTCTGCACCCCCGCAGTGATGTAGATAGGCTATACCTCCCTGGCAGCTCAGGTGGAAGAGGAATGCTGCAAGTCCATCAAACAGTAGAGGAGGAGAAAAGAGGCTTTGCAGAATATATAACAGACAGTGAAGAAGTTGCACTTCAAATGGTCAATAATGAGAAACTATTCAACACCAATGAAACAAAGCAGGCCTACAAGAAAGAACAAGTCAAGAACCGAGCAGAAAAATGGAAAAATAAGCCCCTGCATGGTCAATATTTGCACAATATAAGTGGAAAATCAGACATCACCAAGACCTGGCAATGGCTTAAGAATGGCAACTTGAAGAAAGAAACAGAGGGTTTAATACTGGCTGCACAAGAACAGGCACTAAGAACAAATGCAATAAGAGCAAAAGTCGAAAAGTCAACAACAAACAGCAAGTGCACCATTTGTAAAGAAGCAGATGAAACCGTGGACCACCTAATCAGCTGTTGTAAAAAGATCGCACTGTTAATTTTAAATTATGCCTATACACTTATGCCTTACCAATGCCATTATTTTATTTTTACGTGTAACTATTATTAATAAAAAGCTGCTAGCCATTTATGTGTAACTGACTTTCTATTAATATTTTTCCTTTTAACTATGTAAATATTTTTATTTCTTTTTTGGTCAAAGACCGTAAATAAAGTATGATGAAAGCTACAAACAAAGGCATGACAAGGTAGCAGGGATGATACACTGGAACATCAGCAAAAAATACAAGCTACCTGTAGTCAAAGATTGGTGGGACCATCAAATTGAAAAAAGTTGTAGAAAATGAAGATGCAAAAATATTATGGGGCTTCCAACTACAAACAGACAAACATCTGTCACACAATACACCAGATATAACTGTAGTCGAGAAGAAAGAAAAACGAGTTAAAATAATCAACATAGCAATACCAAGGGAGAGCAGAACAGAAGAAAAAGAAATAGAAAAAAACCACAAAATACAAAGATCTACAAATTGAAATTGAAAGGCTGTGGCAGAAGAAGACCCAAATCATCCCAGTGGTAATTGGCGCCCTAGGTACAATTCCAAAACAACTTGAATAGCACCTCAACACCATAGAGACCACAGAAATCACCATCAGCCAATTACAAAAAGCAACTTTACTGGGAACAGCCTATATTCTGTGACGATATCTATATAACAGCAACAACATTGATAATAAAATTCAGCCATCCCAGGTCCTTGGGAAGGACTCGATGTCTAGATAAAACAAACTAGTCAATAACACCTGTCTGACTGTGTAAACAACAACAACAACAACAACAAATGCTTTAAAGATCTGCTTTTCAAGAAGTGATCAGGGATAGATTGGGACTTCTGTTGGTTTACCAATTGCCCCACTGCCCAGCGGAATCCCTTACTGAGTTCACGGACTTGGTCACACAACTCGCATTGGAGTCTCCGAGACTCTTGTTGCTGGGGGACTTCAATGTTCATTTCGGGACCAATCTGTCCGGGGTAGCTCAGGAGTTCATAGCAGCCATGACAACTATGGGCCTATCCCAGGTAGTCTCTGGACCAACGCATATTGTAGGTCGCATGCTTGATTTGGTCTTTTACTCTGATCAGGGTGGTATTCTGTGGGTGGGGACTCCTGTGATTCTCCCGTTGTCATGGACGGACCACCATCTGGTTAAGGTTGGACTTACAACCACTTCCCACCTCCACATGGGCGAGAGGCCTATTAGAATGGTCCACCCGAAGAGGTTATTGGATCCAGTAAGATTCCAAGAAGCCTTGGAGGAACTCAATGTTGGCTTTTCCGGTGATCCTGTTGATGCCTTGGTTAAGAATTGGAACAACTTGCTCACCAAGGCAGTAGACACGATTGCTCCCAAGTGTTCCCTCCGACCCGCTTCAAAATTGGCCTCTTGGTATACAGAATATCTATGGGGGCTGAAGCGGCAAGGTAGGCAACTGGAACGCAAGTGGAGAAAGACTCAACTTGAATCTGACAGATTACGACATGGAGCACATCTAAAGATCTATGCTCAGACAATATGTGCGGCAAAGCAGCGGTTCTTTTCTGCCCGTATTGCCTCTGCGCGTTCACGTCCAGCAGAGTTGTTCAGGGTTGTGAGAGGAGTAGTATCTGCTCACGCTCCCTTGAACCAGAATTTAGAGCCGTCAGTTACGCACTGCAATGTGTTTAAAGAGTTTTTTGCAGATAAAATCTCTCGGATTCGGGCCAACCTAGATGGAGACCCCACAATTAATTTGATGTCTGAACAAGGTAATTGAGAGGGTGGTGGCCTCTCAGCTCCCGGCGGTCTTGGAGGAAACTGATTATCTAGACCCATTTCAAACTGGTTTTCGGGCAGGCTATGGGGTGGAGACTGCCTTGGTTGGCCTGACGAATGATCTCCAATTGGGAATTGACAGAGGAAGTGTGACTCCGTTGGTCCTTTTGGATCTCTTGGCAGCTTTCAATACTATCGACCATAGTATCCTTCTGGAACGTCTGAGGGTGTTGGGGGTGGGAGGCACTGTTTTACAGTGGTTCCGCTCCTACCTCTCGGATAGATTCCAGATGGTGTCAATTGGAGATTGTTGCTCTTCAAAATCTGAGTTTAAGTACGGTGTCCCTCAAGGCTCCGTACTTTTTCCAATGCTCTTTAACATCTACATGAGAGCTGGGAGAGATAATCAGGGGATTTGGAGCTGGATGTTACCAGTATGCGGATGACACCCAGATCGACTTCTCCATGTCAACTTCTTCAGGAGCTGGCATATCCTCCCTAAATGCTTGCCTGGAAGCAGTAATAGGCTGGATGAGGGAGAATAAACTGAAGATGAATCCAGATAAGACGGAGGTACTTATTGTGCGGGGTCAGAACTCTAGAGATGATTTTGATCTATCTGTTCTAGATGGGGTCACACTTCCCCAAAAGGAACAGGTTCACAGTCTGGGAGTACTTCTGGATTCACATCTCTCCCTGGTATCTCAGGTTGAGGCGGTGGCCAGGGGTGCTTTCTATCAGCTCCGGCTGATACACCAGCTGCGCCCATTTCTCAGAATCAATGACCTCAAAACAGTGGTACATTTGTTGGTAACCTCCAGACTTGACTTTTGTAATGCACTCTACGTGGGGCTGCCTTTGTACGTAGTCCGGAAACTTCCACTGGTTCAGAATGCGGCATCCAGGTTGGTCTCTGGGTCATCTCAGAGAGACCACCTTACTCCTTTACTGATGGAGCTACACTGGCTGCCAGTAGGTTACCGGACAAAATACAAAGTGCTAGTTATAACTTATAAAGCCCTAAATGGCTTAGGCCCTGGGTATTTATGAGAGCATCTTCTTCAGTACGAGCCCCACCGCCCATTGAGGTCATCTGAGGAGGTCCGTCTCCAGTTATCGCCTACTCGTTTGGTGGCTACACAGAGACAGGCCTTCTCTCAGCTGCTGCCCCGAGATTGTGGAATGCGCTCCCTGCTGAGAAACAATCCTCCCCATCTCTGGCAATTTTCAAAAAACACTTGAAAACCCAGCTTTTCACCCAAGGTTTCTCAGCTTCCTTATTTTTTAGGTTTTAATTTCTGGTTTATTTTAAAATTGTTACATTGTTTTTAGTTTTTGTATATGTTTTTAACTTGTTTTATGCTATTGTTAACCACCCAGAGATGAAAGTTTGGGGCGATGTACACATTTGATAAATAAATAAATCAAATAAATAAATAAACAAACAGATAAAGTAGCAATGGATACTGCTCCAGTGAGTGTGAGAGTTCCCAACTGGAAACACTGTACAGGGCTCTAGGAGAAGAACAGAAGGCTATTGCGTCCTTCAGAATGGAATTTTCTAAAGGGAGATAGGGTAATTGCATGCATATTTTTTCAGGTAAGGTAAATCTTTAAACGCATCTTCCTAATTGACATTCAATAAGGGAGACTGTGCATCTCACTTTGAACTTATGAGTGGTGCCCCATACTATGTAGACACGCACACATGCAAAGAGATTAATAATGCTTATTTTTAGCATCACATGTCCAGACACCATTAGCAGTTGCCCAGAGATAGAATAGACTGTACTGAGTGTTTTGAAATGAGGTGACATTGTTTTCACACACAGGATGCTACACCTTGAAATGTGGATTAGTATTTTTGGAAATTCAGTTGGAAATATTTTTCACTACAGCTGTAGTGTAGGGTGCTAGAAACGCCTGCCCTAAGTGAGTCTGGACAGAAGCACAAAATGTGCATTAGTTATATATTATATTGACAAAATTATTTAATTATTCTGAACAGAAATTTTATTGATCTAAAATATGTATACCCCACTTTGTAATCAGGGGCGAATTAAGCTTTTTGCCATCCATAGGCAAAAAGCCTTTTGCCGCCCTTTAACCTTAAACAAAAAAGGTTTGCCTTTTTAATATAAGGTAAAAGAGGGGAGTTTGTCCTCACCCACTCCACCCTTGCTGCAGCCAGCCACCACTGCCCACAGAGAGGGGCGGCAAAATTTGAGGAGGGGCAAAATTTGCTGCTCTTCAAATTTTGCCGCCATAGACAAATGCCTACTCTGCCTCTCCATTAATCCACCACTATTTGTAATCCAAGATCTCACCAGGCACCTTACAACCATGATTGTTATTGAAAAAAATTGTAATTGAATTGAAAGAACCAAAGGGACTGAAGGAGACATGACATTCTTTTAATGTTAAATTGTGCAATGATTTCAGTTTGTAATAATCATATGTGTTTTCAGGATGGGAGATGAAAACCCAGATATCAGCTTGGTTGGAAGTTTAGTGAGGAACTAGGTCAGAAAGAATGGCACAATTGCAAATTTTTATTGGCTGTGCACTTGCAGACTAACGGTCATGAAGGCACTGCACTGCACTGGCTGCCGTCTGTTTCCGTGTACAATGCAAGGTGCTGGATATAACCTTTAAAGCCCTCAACATCTTGGGCCCCAGGTACTAAGGGACTGCCTGCTCCCCGATGAATCTACCCACCTGATGAGATTGGCTGGGAAGGCTCTGCTTTGCACGCCAACACTTGCTGAGGCCCATTCGCCAAGTACACAGGACAGGGCCTTCTCAGTTATTGCCCCCAGGCTGCGAAACCCGCTTGTGGATGAGGTCTGCATGGCTCCCTCTCTTGCAGCCTTCAGGAGGAGAGTGAAGACTAACCTTTTTATTTTATTCACCTTCTGGCCAATGAGCTGTTCCTCCTCTTTTTCAAATTTTAGCTATGTTTTGTTCTGTTTCTATTGAGTTGTATTGATCTTGTGTTTATGTTTATTTTATTGAATCTTATTGTTTTATCCTGTTGTTAACTGCTGAGGGTCTTAGGACGAAGGGTGATATATAAATAAATAACACAGCCAAGCACATTCAGCTAGTTAATAGTCCTAGTGGAAGAGGAAAATCATACATACGGCTACTGCTGACTGAATGACATGTTGCTAGGGGTAGATTGAACCACAGTTTCTGAGCAGACCCACTGCTGAATAGCAGAAGCAGTCTATCTGAGCAGTGAGAATTTCAGCTGCATTACTGTTAAAAGTCCACAACCATCCTTAACCTGCCCTGGGTTTTACCAATTTCCCCAGAGCTATGATTCTAATTGTTCTAAGTGTCTGAATTGAAGGGTGGGGGGGGAAGTAACCGAAAAAGAGGCAGGTCTGTCAAGTGCCTGCATGAAGCAGGCCTTGCAGCTTTGGCACAGTCCTTCTACGGGGGGTGGGGGGTGGAATCTATTCATCCAGCCCTCCCATTCATTCATTATTGTTTAAGGCTTGCTGTGCACAATCTTTCATTTCTCCATTAATTAATGGTGAAAATAGATATAGCCAGAAAAATGGCCCACGTAAGCAGTGCATTAATTTATTTTTAATAAATAGGGAATGCCTCGTCAGGGGAAAAAGCAAAAGCCTGAAGTGTCTCTTCATGCTCCCATTTCTATTCTCAAGCTGCCTGCGTGGTTGCTCCTTGCTCTTCCCTTCTATTTACAGCCCCTGCAATCAATTTATTATGACATTAAACAAAATATTGTGGATAAGGGGGGAAAGTACTTTGGAGAAGGTATTCAGGTTGAACAACCAGAAAGGGCAGCGGTGGGGGGGGGGGCGGGGAGACAGCCAGGACAAACACCAGTCTAATTGATTTTGTTTATCATATAAAATTGGCTAGAGCCAAAGAGCAGGAAAATGCACTCACCTTTATTCTAAGCATGTGTGGCCTGTGCTAAATGGAAGGAGGAAAAATCTGTTCATCTGAAAGGGCAGGACATTACCGGAAAATAATAATAATTAGTCGCAGAAACAAAACTGGGTGAATTGTGTAAAGTGTTTTGCTAGGATTCCAGGAATGGCTGTTCTAATGAGGCCCCACACTTCGTATTAGACCCCCACTTTCCAAAGAGGGTCTTAGAAAAAAAACACACAACAACCCAGCTTTTAATGTGGCATTTTATTGACATTCAGTGCTTTGTTCTCAAGCACCTAGGTTGTTGTACTAAGTGCATGTAGTATTAGTAAACTGCAACAATTCACCTCTCACCCTGTATGAGGACACCAAGAACATAAATGGAGAAACTGCATGTTTGCGAGGCAAGAGCAGAGGCCCCAACTCTTAAGGTTTGATTCATAACACAGAGCAGGAGGACATTTTCTGGGGACAATCAACAGCCGGGGTGGGGGTTAAGCTTTCCTTTGCCCCACCCCCCAACTCTTCTCTCCACAGCCAAGCTCTGATATTGGAACTAGGCTGCCCGAAGGGGAATGAAGTTGGGGGACATTTGTGGCTTGTAGCCAAGGGAGCCACACTTGGCACTGGCACTGGCCAAACGTACCCTATTCCCAGATGCATGTTTGCCAAGGTAAAAAGGGCAAGGGGAGGATTAAGGACACCCAGCTCCATAGCCTCCCTGCCTTTACTTAATATGGGCTTGGGAGCATACCTCTGCAAGGCCAAACTGTAACCCCTTTTGCCTAAGGCAGGAGTTTGCAACCGTTTAGAACAAGTGTAACTGCCCCTACCGCCCCCGTCTCAAAACTTCAGCTCAGGTATCCTCTATAATAAAGTCCCTGGCGTGTGTCCGTGTCTTTGAAGGATGGTGTGTGCGCCTGTGTCTCCCTCGGCTGTTCTGGGCATGCGCGGAGCGAGGGAGACACGACCGCCGGCACCAGGTGGCCATGTTGGCGGCCACAATGCGACCGGACAAGCCAGGGGGAGGGTAGAGGCGGCGGCAAGAGGAACGGCCATGCCGCAGCGAGGGTAGAGGCGGGAGGGTAGAGGCGGGGAGGGCAGAGCTGCCACCTCGGCGCGGTGGGCCCGGCCGGGAGGAGGCGGCGGGGGAGCCCAGAGAGAACGGCGGCCCCAGGGGAAGTCGGAGCCCTGGGGAAGTGTGCCCTGCTGAGGGCCGGGGCGGGCAGGTACGGCCAGCAGGCGGGCGGGCGGGTGGCGAAGTGGGGCCAGGCAAGTGGAAGCGGCGGCGGCGAAGCAGCAGCAGGAGGCGGCGGCGGCGTTGTGGTACAAAACTCTTCAAGCAACCGGCGGACGTTGAAACGCATCCCTATTGCACACCACTCCCCTCCAACGGTCGCCCGCGCACTGACAAGTTGTTTACTTCCTCAGCCACTCCAGCCCTACTCCACCTTCCCTCGGCCCTCCCGCCCCGCGATTGGCAACAGTCCGGGCTGCCCGCTCGGTCATCATCGCCAGAGCAGCCTGCCTGGCCGCCCCTTTGCTTCCCCGACCCATAGAGGCCCCCCTTTGGCTACCCTCTCCAGGGGCCCATAGGTGCCTGTATACCCCCCCCCCCAGGAGAGAGATTCACAGCGAGGGTCACCCCTTGAGTTGCGCTGCTCTTCTCCCTTTTCCCCCGGCCCATCACAGCGCTTTGCCTTGCTCGAGGGTCACGCTGGACGGAGCAGGAAGGGGCGAGGTCGGACCCTACTGCGCAATGAGACCCTGTCTGAAGGGACTGACAGCTTCATTAACAGAGGGGCTGGGGGTCTCTCCTGGCGGCTCTCTTTAGTCCTGGGTGTCCCTTCCCCCAATGCTGCATCAGGCTTGACGACTGCTGTCACAGGGCAAGAAAAAGGTGTGTAAGAACAGCATGACACGGGCATGGATTTAAGGGGTGTTGGGGGGGCCAAGATAATCAGGGGCCAGGAGCATCTTCCTTATAAGAGGCAGGCAAGGCTACAGCATCTGTGGCTTTTTAGTTTGGAAAAGAGGCGACTATGGGGATACATGATAGATAGAGCTGTATGAAATTATGCATGGAGTAGAGAGAGTCTTCTCTTCTAGCGCCCGTTATTTTAACAGGCTTAAAAACACTAGTTCTCTATAATCAGCCAAGAATCATGACGACACTGCCCATCTACGGCAACGTCAATCTTGGGAATTGGTGATCGTCCCCAGATAATGTCCTCCTGCTCTGTTGTAGTCCAACAGCAGCTGGACAGTGTCAGGTTGACCACCCTGGTCTACAGGAGGGGGAGACAAATGAGAACCCTGCTATAGAACATTAAATAAAAAGTCCAGGGCATGTTTTCTTCTTGTGCTCTGTGGGTTGTTAGAAGAACCAACTACAGTTAACCACAATATGCTGCTTCCATTGTCCTCAAAATGTGCTCTCAGCTTTAATTTCAAAAATTAGCTAGTAAAAATGTTATATCTAAATGTCACTGTCAACCTTGGTTCCTAAAGGATCCAGTTTTAAAATAGTCTGAGCTACCTAGTCAGCAGAAAAGTTTCCCTGTTTTAAAAAACTATCTTAATATTTGCATCCTTTTGGCCCCATCTTCTCTAGAGGTTTGCTAGCTATGTAATTCCACTGGACCCAAAGAATGAAATCCTGGAAGGGAGTGTGATTTTGAAGATCTGTTAATCGGCATTCAAAATACATTGCGTGCAATTTGCCTCTTTAGGAACAATGGGGAGGATGTGGAGGGGGCATTCTTGCATTGTCTGTTGAACAGGCCTCATAAAGGCAATCTAACTGATTTATTTACAAGGTTATATACAGCTCCCAGACAGGGCTTCTAAAACAGACCTGCTGCAGGGTTTCTTCTAGGCAGAACCAGCTCATCCTAACGAGCCGGGGAGGGGGGGGTGTTGCCAAATGAGGCAGCTCAGGTTGCTCCTCTCACTCTCTCCCACGCCCGAGAGCCACGCTGCCTGCAGGTTGGCCATTCATCAGGTAGAGCTAGATGAAGAGGTGCTCTGAGGAATCAGCAGTGGCTTTTGGCATGACCATGTGCATGCCGACGCCATGCAGAGGCTGCAGGGAACAGTGCTGCAGCCACGCATGGCCTTGGGGCCAATGCATTATGCGTGTCGCGCATTGCATTGTGGGATTCATGGAGGTGAGGACAACTAGTCCCGGCCTCTGTTTGCCAGCACTGCCAGAACCAGCGTGGCGATTCATCTGGTTGTGTGAGCAGTCATCTGGGGTAAGTTAGCTTGAACCCTGCCCCCCTCCCACCCATGAGTGAAGTCTTGAGAACTGCTCCCAGGAGGGCTTTTCTTTGCTGTCATCAATGTAATATACAAGAATGGAATGGATCTGCAACAGTTACGTGGGGGGCGCCAAAAAGTGTCATGACCCCCCCCCCCATCCCTGAAAAAAAAATTTTTTTTTTAAACAGCCGCACGCATGCCAGCTCGCGGCGCTGCCGCTACCTGCGCCCTGGCCGGCGGGCGGCCCGATGGAGTTGTCGTGTGCCCCTTGGGATGGCTTGTGGGGAGTGAGCGCGCAGCGCGGCGGCGGGCAGCAGCGGATCGCCAAGTACAGAGCGACGCCGAGGCCTGCCGTCTGGCCCGGCGTCGCTTCCCAACTGCACAGGCGCGCCGTTGCAGTTCACAGAATGAACTGTGCAGGCGCGCCCCGCCGGCCAGGGCACAGGCATAGGGTTAGGATGGGGGGCGGGGGGGGCGCAATTTCAGGGGCAGAGCTTGCCCTGGGCGCGGTTTTCCCCAGTTACGCCTCTGTACTACCCTCAGCAATTACAGCTGGGGCAGCAAGATTCTGTGGCACCGCATGCAAACTGAGATGGGAGGAGTTGATGAATTGTAATCGAGACCTCTGTATGTCTCTGTTTTGATACTCTATTCCCCAGCCCTGTTTTTTTTAAAAAAAATTATTTTCTTTTACTTTAATATTCTATCTTTTTTTTTTTATTGCTGGTCACTGACTGTAACAATACTGACTATAATATTACTGAATGTAATAATTCATTCATGTGAAAAAGCAAGCATTAAAAACAAAGACAGGAGTGCCTGTTCTTACTTGGGTTTTACTTCAAACGCAACTTTTATTTTTTCTGTTTTCTGGGTGTTTTGTCAAGGAGGGTGCCAGTTCTCAACCCCAGCTCCTTGTCTAAGCCCTTTCCCTTCAGAAACACAAAACAATGAAATGGCAGGTGAGAAAACAAAACAGTTCTACACGCTTTTCCTCCTCCTCCTCAGAAGGTCTTGTGACTGTCTTGAGGGAGCCTTATTCAAGCTGATACATTCCCCACTCTTTGTTCAAGCCCTTCTCTCCATTCTTGCAAAAGAGTTCCATTACCTCTGTCCACCTGCTTGCCTGTTGGTTATTAACTGCTGAGCATATGAACATTCCATTTCATTGACTAACAAGGGGGTAGTTTGGGAGTTTCCCCCTTCAGGTTTTTTGACTATTGACATATCTACGTCCCCCAGGAGTATAGCCACCATTGTGTGAATGGGTTCAAAGAACCCAGGCCGCCAATGGTAGGGGCTGCTGAAGCCCCGGGAGGGGGGCGTGGCTTAGACTCCAGAGGAGCCCCCAATGAACCCCCCACACCCAGGCTACTGGGAGCCCTGGGCGAGCGTTTGCCGATTCTTTTCAGGCAGCATTTGGGGAATAGATGCTTTGAGGCAGCAAATGTTGCCTGAAAAGCATCGGCAAGCAAACGCTCAGGGCTCCAAGTAGGCCAGGCGTGGGCAGGGCGGGTTGTTTGGGGCACACCCCGTGCACGTGATGTCACACACACAGGATGCCATGGGGGGAGCACCGGGCGGGGCTGGACCCAGGCCGCTGCTTGGCTGGATCCATGCCTGGTCACCCCCCCATGACTACCAGTACTCCCACTCGTCCACAGGCACTATGGTTCTCCAAACATAAAGGTAAAGTGTGCTGCCGAGTCAGTGTTGATTCCTGGCGACCACAGAGTCCTGTGGTTGTCTTTGGCAGAATGCAAGAGGGGCTTAACATTGCCATCTCCCACATAATATGAGTGGATGCCTTTCAGCATCTTTCCTATATTGCTGCTGCCCGACATAGGTCTTTCCCATAGTCAGGGAAACATACCAGAGGGGATTCGAACTGGCAACTTCTGGCTTGCTAATCAAGTCATTTCCCCACTGCGCCATTAGGTGGCTTCTCCTCCAATCATAGGGGCCGCAAATTTCAGCACTTCCAGAAATAATATATACAGTAGATAATAAAGAGCAGTACCTAAGCTTGGAGCATTAATGCTTACTAAGCTTGGGAGCATTAATGAGAAATATGCCAGTTGTTTTTTTAAACCTATTTTTACACAGAGAGAGAGAGAGAGAGAGCATTTTTCAGCAGAAAAATTATCAAAGCAGTTTACATAGTGTGTGTGTGGGGGGGGGGGAATAGGAAGAAGATGGTTAGTTCTCTGTTGCCAAAGGGCTCACAAGCTAAAAAGGAACACAAGGTAGACACCAGCAACAGCCACTGGAGGGACGCTGTGCTGAGGATGGATAGGAACTGTTGTTGTCTTGCCCTGCTAAGTATAAAGAGAATTACTACTTTGGAAGGGGCCTCTTTTTGCCTATTTAGCAGTGGGATCCAAGATGCAGCCGTCCTCAAAAATGAATCCTGCCCTTTCTGTTCCCCCCTCATATATCCCCCCTGCCCAGTGCTACTGCTGAAAAGCATCCAGGAATGCTCGAGTTGCTTGCACAGTTATTTGTATCCTGGCATGTAATGTAATCAAAAGGTGGGAGGCAGACAGAACAGACTGAATGAGGCTGGATGCCACGGGAAAAACCGTTACTACAGTTCCTTGTATGGCCTCCTATCTAAACTGAGACCAACAGATTGATCTATCAGCTTATTTTTATCAACAAGGTATCCACCTTTTTTTTTCCTGTAGTGAAAGGAGAGAGATGCAAAACGACTTCCATGACAGGAATCACACTTTTATTACTATTTGCTGGGGCCATGAATGAAATGAAGATTCTATTACTTGAAAGCAATGGAGATATTTATTATTTTTCTGCATCCATCATTTATGCCACAAAACAGCTCCAGAGCAGAAACTCTTGTTAAATCTCTATCTATTCTGTCAAAAACAGGCAGATTTTGAATACAGGCATATTTTTAATATCATCATGTACTGTAAAAACTACATTTCCAAGGACACGAGGGAGGAATAAGATGAACAGCTGCCAGCCTCAGGTTGCCATGATGATACTGTATATTCTAATGCAGTGATAAGAACAAAGGCATTATTTCCTTTATGTTCTAGATTAAGAATACTAAACCTTGCTCTCTGAAATTCAGGGCCTTTCCAGAAAATTTTAAAAATCTGGATGTTGGCTTTGATCAGGGCTGCACAACTTCAGCCCTCCAGTTGTTTCTGGACTACAACACTAGTCATCTCTACTGGCCACTGTGGATAGGGATGATGGGAATTGTAGTCCAACAACTGCTGAAGGGCCAAAACTGTGCACCCCTGGCTTAGATACTGCACAGTGAGGGCTTTGGAGTGACACAGGTCTTCTACTATTTGCACTGGGATATGGTGATGATAAGAAACAGCTCTCCCCTACTGCTCTGAATGGATTCCAACTATTTCTTCTCAAAAATTGCCGTGGACATGAGGCCTCTGGTGAGGTGATCTGTGTGGTGCTAAGTGTGCTGATCGCCAAAGGGCTAGGAGCACTTGCCACTGGCGAGTGGGCAAGTGGATTTGTAGAGGCCTGGCAATATCACAGTACTAGTACTGCCTCAGGGTTGGTGCTACTATTGCACGAAGAATAATGCTTATGTGCCAGGAAAGGATATGAGGAAAGAGAGAGGATGATTAGGGGTGATCACAAAAAATGGCTGCCTAGTGAGCGAAGCCTAAATTTATAGATCTCTGGATACTGCATACCAATATTATGAGAAGACGCCTTGAAGTTTCTCATCGAATGTCATGCTTAGGGCACATGGATCTTGAACACACAGAAATGCTGTACAAATTCTGAGGAGAAAACAGAGGAAATGCCCAGACCAAGGAGTTCATAACATCAGCTCCCGAACGTTGACTGAGAGAGCTCTGTTCTTTCTCGTATAACTATTTTGTATTGTTTTTCTGATTCAATAGTTTAATATCAAGGCAGAAAGGCCATACATAATTGCAGTAAATACAAAAATCCAAAGCTCCTCACACTTATTTTCTTAAAATTCTTATAACAACACTATACGGCAAGTCAATTCTATTATCCTCATTTCACAAATGGGGAGACAGAGGTAGAGAGATAAGGTGAGTTCATTGCAGAGGCCAGAATAAAACTGGGAGCTTTCTGCTTCATAGCTCAGCCCCTTAACCACTATGCTAAGTCACATATGTAAGCAACATATATGTCATAATTTTAAAAGGTGAGGGGGTGGAAGAACATGAGCCCAGGGAAAGAAATAAAAAACTGACCAGATGGAGAGACATTGCTATAACTGGAACATAGGAAGCCGCCGTATACTGAGTCAGACCATTGGTCTATCTAGCCCATTATTGTCTACACAGACTGGCTACAACTTCTCCAAGGTTGCAGGCAGGAATCTCTCTCAGCCCTATCTTGGAGAAGCTGGAGAGGGAAATTGAAACCTTCTGCTCTTCCCAGAGCAGCTCCATCCCCTGAGGGGAATATCTAACAGTGCTCACATGTGGCCTCCCATTCAAATGCAACTAGGGCAGACCCTGCTTAGCTCGGGGGACAAGTCATGCTTGCTACCACAAGACCGGCTATACCCTCTCTGGAGGGTATAGTCTTTCTGGTGTTCAGCACATTTTGATTCTGATCAACTTCTAAATATGGGCAACTTGTGTCCCTGGACAAGGGTGCCCACATGCATCAAAAGACTCCTCCAGCCAATTCAATGGGACCTGGAGGAACATTGCAAAACTAATGGCGATGAGCTTCACATTGACCGTGCTCATGGAAGTCTGCCTCCCCACACAGGACTCTATGGCTTGCTTTCTTTCTTTCTTTCTTTCTTTCTTTCTTTCTTTCTTTCTTTCTTTCTTTCTTTCTTTCTTTCTTTCTTTGGAAAGGACTTTATGTGTGCTCGCACAGTTGAATAGGCTAGCAGTTGGTCAACCAGTCTTTCAAGACTGTTTTAAAAATCGCATATTTAAAGACCATGAAATCATGCTTAGGGGTTCACCTGCCCATTGACGTCACTGCTATATAAAGATAAAATGTGCCATCAAGTCGATTTCGACTCTTTCGGTTTTCTTTGGTAGAATGCAGGAGGGGTGTACCATTGCCGCCTTCCGTGCAGCATGAGATGATGCCTTTCAGCATCTTCCTATATCACTGCTACATAGGATGCTCTTATACTGAGTCAGACCACTGGTCCATCTAGCTCAGTAATTGTCTATACCGACTGGCAATGCTCTCCAAGGTTTCAGGCAGAAATCTTTCCCGGTGGAGATGCCAGGGAGTGAAGTAATCCTGGGACCCTCTGCATGGAAGCATGCAGATACTCTTCCACTGAGCTATAGCCCTGTCCCCTAAGGGGAATATCTTACAGTGCTCATATATTATCACTCCTCCAAAGGCAAACCTAGGCAGATGCTGCTTGGCAAAGGGCACAATTCATTTTTTGCACTGGCAGCAAAACAGCAAATCACTTAGAGGTAGCTCTGGGTCTTTTTCTCAGGCATCACTGGGGAAGCCTGAGGAGGCCCTATTATGCTAGCTGGTTTTGCAAACCTGCACAAGCATATACACCTTGGCAACACTGATAAACTAATCATGGGGGTGGGGGGTACCCAAGGCACTGCTCACCCAAAGCACTATTTATCCTAGAGCTATTTATCTTGGTTTCGCCCCACCAATAACATCTTCATCTCCCTACAAAACAGTAACAACAAAACAGGCATTCTGCATTAACTGTGCCAAGATATTGCACTTGTCTGCAAAACACATCCTGACTTTTGCCTGCTCAACATACCAAGCTGAAGGTTTAGAACGTTATTATTGCAATAGAAGATTATTTAGGTTTTATGACAAAGAGTTAGGGTCAAGATGAAAACTTTTGAGATTTACATTTTTATCCTGCACTGACCTTTTAGCTTCATTCCTTAATTGAGTAAGGTATGCTAAAGAAAGTGATTATTATGAGGCGACCACATCCCCAGGGTGTTATGAGGTACCAGGCACAGTTAAACTATCTCAAGACAACCATGTTCTCTAGAGTTGCTTTATTGCTATTATAAAAAATCTTTATATGGTGAAAAATTTGTATTTTTATGCTGGAAGAAGATGAAGATGACAGTTTAGACTGTTGAGCGAGAGTTCCAGTTTGAGCTTTGTGCCCACAGAGATTGTAAAACACCTAAGACTGGGGCGGCCACTTGATTGGCTTCTTAGGATTCTAAAGGGGTAGATTAATCTCTGTGAAATTCATAGTTGGAACATTCTGCCATTAACTGGCACTTTCCAGTGATCAAGGTACTTTATGAAACTGAAAAAGTCCTATTACTTTTGCTAAATAGGCAACTTTGGGGGTGTGGCTCTCATGAAATCATCACTTCCCTCAAGTATTAGCTTCTCTTGACTGTGCTTTGTGCTTGTTAAAGTCGCAATAGCAGCCTTTTTCTCAAGTAATCTAATGTCGGTTTAACCATACTCATAAAATGCATTTTCAGGATTTTAAGCTGTCGTTTGAAGGATTTTTGCACCTTCTAAGTGTGGAGTCACTGGACGGTCTTCTTCAACCTCACCACACATAAGCGGACACAATGTACGTCCTCTCTTCAAGATTTCTTTCCGTGCCTCCTATATAGTGCTGAACGGCTAAACAAGAGTTTAGGAAACTCTGATGGGGCTTTCATGTCTATCAAATCGATACCTATAATCCGTAAACATCACAGCAAGAAGATGCAATGTAATGACTATGCATTTGACTCAAGTGTCAGGGGCTGATATACAAACTAAGCATTTAAGCAACCATGTTGCACTAGTGCAAGGCTGTTGCACTAGTTACTTGTGTGAAATCTGGAGTTTATATTTCAGACTAGTGATGTACTTGTGCTTCAAAGTGCAGAAAGTGAGGCACGCCTCATATATTTCATGGGGAATGTCTGTGCAATAGCACAATTCTGAAAATCTCCATGACTTAGCACAGCTATGTGATCTTGCATTCGCCCTATTTTGTTTGCTGCACAAGCGCTTCATTACTCTGGATGTCGGCCAGGGCATCTTTTTAATACATCTATGATTCTTTTTTTACAGAGATAGCTTGGCCACAGTTACTCATGCTCTGGTAATCTCTCGCTTAGATTACTGCAATGTGTTGTACATGGGGCTGCCTTTGAAAACGTTCCAGAAACTGCAGCTGCTACAAAATGGAGCTGCAAGATATATTAACTGGGACTGGATGTTTTGATCGTATCACGCCACTGCTTCGTCAGCTGCACTGGCTCCCAGTCCATTTCTGAGCCCAATTCAAAGTGCTGGTTTTAACCTTTAAAGCCCTAAATGGCTTGGGACCAGTTTACCTGAGAGCACGCCTTACCCAATATGTTCCCTACCCAAACCTTAATATCTTCTTCGGAGGCCCTCCTCCAGGTGCCCAAGCCAAATGATGTGAGGCAGATGGCTACCCAGGAGAGGGCCTTTTCGGTGGTTGCACCCCGTTTATGGAATAGCCTCCTCAGTGAAGTTTGCCTGGCTTCGTCACTTTAGATGCCAGGTAAAGGTAAAGTGTGCCATCAAGTCAGTTTTGACTCCTGGCACCCACAGAGCCCTGTGGTTTTCTTTGGTAGAATACAGGATGGGTTTATCATTTCCTCCTCCCATGCAGTATGAGATGATGCCTTTCAGCATCTTTCTATATCGCTGCTGCCTGATATAGTGGCAGCGGGGATTCAAACCGGCAACCTTCTGCCTGTTAGTCAAGCATTTTCCCGCTGCACCCGCTGTTTTAGACACCAGGTAAGGACCTTTTTGTTCACCCAGGCCCTTTAAATTTTGATTTTCAGATTTGATCTGATTTTTATCTAATTTCAAAATGAGTTTTTAAGCTGCTTTGTATTGTATTTTGTATTTTCTTTTCTTCTTTTTTGTCTGTTATGATTTAATGTGTAACGCGTTTTTATTGTATGTTTTAACCCTCTGTTGCGAACCCAGAGAACTCGTCCTTATGGGATCGCTAACAAATAAAGTTGTTATTATTAATCTATTTATCTATCTATTGATCTATTTATTTATTATACACATATCCAGTTCCTGAGATAACTAATCTACTTACCCACACATTTACCCCAAGTTGAGTCACATGGTCAATGCCAGCAGCTCCCTGGCATTGGTAATCAGCACCCCAAGATGGATTCCACAACCACCACCTAGCCTGGTCTAGAGATGAATCTTATAGTGATTTTTGTGTATTCTCTTTCTGTTTCCAGATAGGCCACATAGCTCAGTTCTCTGCTCCCGGTGACCACTTTCCTGCAAGACAAGACCAGGGATCTACAAATTTAGGCTTAGCTCACTAGCCAGCCATTTTTTTGTGGTTGCCACAAATCCTCTCTCTTTTCTCAGATCCTTTTCTAGCACATGGGCAGAGCGCATGTTCTTCTTAGGAGAGAAGCAGTTCTTCTCCCATTTGCACTAGTATATGGAGATGCTAAGAAACTGTGGGAGTCCTCTTCTACTGCTGAGAAAGGATTCCAGCTGATTCTTCTCCATGGTGGACATGAGACCTCTGGTGAGCAGATCTGTGGGGTGCTGGGTGTCCTGCTTCCCAGACGGCTGGAGGCACTTGCCACTGATGAGCTGGCAAGTGGATCTGTAGATAAAAACTCAAGAACAGCCCTGCTGGATCAGGTCAAGGCCCATCAAGTCCAGCATCCTGTTTCCCACAGTGGCCCACCAGATGCCTCTGGGAAGCCTAAAAGCAAGAGATGAAGGCAATAAAAGCAAAATATTGTATTCTTAATATTTTCTCATCCTGCTAATAATGGTTTGGATATGAAGCCATCAATATAATGCCAAAACGTTGCACTTCAATAATTATGCATATAAAGACAGTGTCAGGGTATTCTTAATGTATAAAATGGACATCACCTTATTTGTTTAAAATGCACTTGGTAGCTTGTTTCCTACCATGTAATAGTCTATTTTGGAGGTTACACAGTGATTTTTAGATGTCCCATGATCCCGTTGCATGCCCCCTCCCCTCGGGAAGCTGGGCTCAGGAGTCCTATCTGTGACGGGACAGAATATTATAGCTTGGTTTGTGCACTAGCATCCTTAATATTTCCTTCCTTTCAGAAGCAAATAGAGCGTACCCTTATCTGAATGCTAATTTCCTAGTTAAAACCCTCCCTTGCTGACAAGGGACTGAAAGAGTTTTAAATCACAGATGTAGAGTATCAAATGCAATAATGCTCTTGCAATAGTGCATTGAAGCCTCAATTAATTAACCCTTGGGCTAAGTAGGCAGGTACACGGTGGTGGCCACAGGCGGTGGATGGATGAGATTTAAATGTGTATCTCATTTCCCCAGCACGGAATATGCCGTTTGGTTCAGAAAGGAGTCATTTTGCACACTCGCCTCATTTACTCTCAGCTTTAATCCCTTTAATTCCACCTGAGATCCAGGCAAGAAAGGAGGAGGAAAGCGAGGTGTAAAGGCTGCCGAGCTGGGCTTTGTTTACATACTTTTTCCCTGGGGCACCCCCCACAACAGAGCCGTGGCTTCTGGCCTTTTCATTGGGCTGCAGGGCTTCAAAGCAGTTATCATATGGAAATAGTTAAACAGAGATTACAGCGGGGAGCACTTCACAGCAATCCACCCTTTTAGCAAAGGCAAAGGAAGTGGCAGGTGGGGGCAGGGGAGAGAAGAGAGGAGGACTGGGATTGTAGCGAGGGCTGAAGGGCTTAACAGTAGCAGGGGAATGAAAGAGTGGGTTGCACCTTACACTCGTGCAACTACAGCTGCTGCTTTCCTTTCACTCCCCTCTCCTAAACATCAATATTGCCCAAAGAACGGTAGTAGTGCAGTTTATTAAAAACAATGAAAACAACAATAAAACCCATAACAATTAAAAAACACGATGGGGCTATTCTCACGAACAGCAAAAATCGGGCTAGGAGAGCCTAGCCCGATTTTTTGCTGCTCGTGTAAACCACCGGGCTCGCAGGCAAGCCCGGTGGCTTACAAGCGGCTAGCCCGCTTTTGTAGCCCTCCCCTAAGCCCGGGTTTGCTGAGCAAGTGCTCTGCAAACCCGGGCTTCCCGATCGTGAGTAGCCGGGGTGCGGCTCCATGCCATGGCTACTCACAAGTAGACCCCTGGAGGAGAGGCGAAAAGCCGCCTCCCAGCTCCGGGGGTCTCCCCAGTATGCCCTGCGCACTTGCGCAGGGCATACTGGAGCTTCCAGAGGCCTCGCGGCCCTCGAGCTCCCCAGCCCCTGCCGGCTCCATCACGGAGCCAGCAATCGTGTGGGCAGCCGATCCGGCCGCCCAGGGCTCCCTCCCTGATCGTGAGCAGGGAGAGCAGGCTTAGCCCACTCTCTTCACTCTGCTGCAGATACCGGGTCTCACTGATCGTGAGACCCGGCTCATTGAGTTATACAAGCATCTCATGTGTAGCCTTAAATATCTTACTTTGGTCCACTTAAAGTTAGTGGGACCACAGAGCAGGCCATTTTGAGGATGGCAACTGGGTGAATGCTTCATGGACATATTTATTTATTTATTTATTTATTTATTTATTTATTTATTTATTTTAATTTAAAAAAAATTATACCACCCAAAACTTACGTATAATGGGAGAATATTCATGTGGATGGACCAAGCCATTTTTACAGCTGTCTTGTATCCGTTGGTATTAAATGGATAGTTTTGACCTACAAAATCCTACATGGCTTAGTCCCTGTTATCTTAGAGACAATCTCCTCACCATGTTTAACTGCAAACGTTACAGTAAGTCAGTATCCGTCTTTTGATGGACCCTCTGTGTGATGATGTCACACAGATTGGTGGCTGTAATGTTGCTCTCCAGATCTGAAAAAATCTTTTTCTCTGCTGACAGGTTCATAGGAATATAGGAAGCTGCCATATACTGAGTCAGACTCTTGGTCCATCTAGCTCAGTAATGTCTACCCAGACTGGCAGTGGCTTCTCAGAGATTGCAGGCAGGAATCTCTCTCAGCCCTATCTTGGAGATGTCAGGGATGGAATTTGGAACCTTCTTCAATTCCCAGAGCATTTCCATTCCCTGAGGGGAATATCTTACAGTGATCACACATCTAGTCTCCCATACATATGCAACCAGGGCAGACCCTACTTAGCTACGGGGACAAGTCATGCTTGCGACCACAAAACCAGCTCTCCTCCATTGGACTATTTCACTGTGATCATTTCACTATTTCACTATGATCCATTTCACTATGATCCGAAACTACTTTGTAGTTGAGATGCATAACTTTAATATTTAGGCAAACATTTTGGGGCCAAACCCATGTGTAGGGGTGCTTTTGGCAAAATTTTAATACTATTTACCCAAATTGAGGATGACCACTGAATTTAAGGTGAACCCCTTTTTAAAAAAGGTTAAACCTGTATTTACCCCAAGTGGAAGAGGACTCTGAATTTAAGATGACCCCCCCCCCTATTTTCTAACATCAAAGAACCTGGAGGACAGAACGCATCTTGGGTTCAGGCATATAGAGATATATTACTCTGAGTGAGTGCTGCTGCTGTTGTGTTATGGAACGTGAAGACAAGGCTCTCACCCTAGTTTTGATAGAGTCTAGGACAGCATGCATTCCAATGGGCACAGAAGCTACCAAGAATCTAGAATACACACCTGTCAAGGTAAGGCTAAAACCAGGTTTATTTCATTTGGCAGAGTGGGCATGACAGCTAAGAATGGGATTTTGTAGATGTGACTGAGAAGCCTGTTTAAGATTTTCGGGGTGCTCAGTTTGACAGGAATCTAATATAGTTTGTGTGCTTGATTTTGAACCCACTTTGCTTGTTCAACCTTTACCTTTGCCAACAGATTATCCAGTCTTCAAATTTATTTCCTTCAAATGTAATTCATCCGGAAAAGACTGGCCTGAATGTCACACCATTTCAGAACAGAAAATATTTTACTTTTAGTCTTTAAATGTAATTCTCTTAATTAGCTGCTTTTAAAAGTTGTTTTGTGCTCTAGGTATTTTTTTATAGATAAGGACTGACATCCTGACTAAATTTACTGGAGGAGGTCCTATTGAAATTAAAAGGACAAGTTAGGCATGCCCAACGTATCCATTTAATGTCAATGGGACTGCCTTGTGTAAATTTAGTCAGGTTGTCAGCCAGGGTGAGTTGAAGATTATGGTCCCAATCCAGCTTCACTGTTAATTGTGTCTAAATTAGCATTGCACTCATTGGGATTCAGGCACATCTAATTTAGTGGAATCACAGCCAATCTAGATAATATTCAGTGGCTGACATCCTGACTAATGAAGCATGTGTGTTAGCAGAGCCTGTGTCGGGAATGCAGTGGGAACAAGCGTGCTAATACTTCTAGGTGCTCCTGCACTCTGGAAGATCGTAAACATCTCACTGACCCTCACTGATTTGTTTCCAATCATACAGAGAACTTGCGGAGTACAAGAAATGCTCAGAAGTATTAGTCCTCCTGTGCAACAGTTTCAAGAGAATAAGAGTGCGACTAAAATGGAAATCCATATTTTGCTTTCTTTTGTTTGTTTTGTTTCTTCACAAATGGCAAGGATAATATGAAATTCAAAGGCAATGGCTGACATTCAGACTAACTTTCTGTGGATGCATCACATTTTTTTGTTACACAAGCGGGGAGTGGTGGTTTTCCCCTATCCGCTCCTTCCGACTCCAGCAGTTTGTGCCTCCCTGGAAATTGGGGGACCCTTGAAGATAGTTTCATGAGGCACAGATGGCTGCAGTGGTGGTGGTGGGCGGTTGCTGGGATCAACTCCTCCCCCCTCGTGCAATGGAAAAACTCAACACATCTATGGAAGGTTAGCCTGGATGTCAGCCAACAAAAACATTTTTAAAACCCCGCAAAACCCCACTACATATCTGTGGTTTTTAAAACGCATTTCCTTGGAATTGTGGCTACTTTTCGATTGTACACTATTGCTTTTCAAAAATTATGTAAGTAATTTGGGCAGGAACAGTTGGCTTTCTAAATGGGGGAGGGGGAGGGAACTTCAAGCTACAGAGAAGCTCCTTTGTTGCTCAATGCATTCTGAGAATTCTAACTTTTCGCCAGAGGTGACTCTAATTCAGTTCTTTCAAGGAAATAATAGAACTGTCTTCGATGCTTTCTCAAAACATTTGAAATAGAATGTATAACTTATTTTGCTTAACCATCTAACCAATCAGCAAAGAAACAACATGCAATTAGTTTTTTCTTCAGAAAAACTAGAATGTTGCTAAAATAATCACCCTAGCAAAGAATTATTCTAAGAATTATAAACATCAATGATATTTAATCAGGAAAATGCATTTAAGAAAATTTCACAATATGATGAGGAAGACCAATGCACAAACAATGGGACCAAAAATAGGTCAGTTTCCCCACTGTGCATTATTTGCCCAACTATATATTTATATGGAGTGGCTGGCAGACCCATTTGCTGGACAATGATTACCAAGTGAGGTTTCAAGAAGGATGAAGGCACATGCCAGACAGATACAAAAAGGCTGCAGCAGACATGACTTGAATCATTTTCAGTCAAAAGCAAAAGTTGGCTCTACAGCATGAGGCCGGGATCTAGTAGTTTAATTTCCATCAAGTAGTTTAAAAGGTTTTAAAAACCCAGTTAATATCAGATCTGTTTAACTATGTTAAGTACAGTATTTTTAAAACATGAGTTAGATCCACATGTTTCATCTGTAGTACTGTAATCTGCTATTAGGGTTTCATAATGTAGAAAAGGCATCCTTCCTTTCTTCTTTTATGAAATCCAATATATAGGGTTCCAGGCAATCTCCCATCCAAGCACTGTCCAGACCTAGACTCATGTAGCGTCAGCAAGGTTGCTATATCCTGTTGCTTTGATCCATACCCTGAGAGTAAAGTAAAGTTAAAGTTGTGCAATTGAATCGGTGTCGACTCTTGGTGACCACAAAGCCATGTGGTTTTCTTCTTTACCATTGCCATCTCCCACACAGTATGAGATGATGCCTTTCAGCATCTTCCTATATTGCTGCTTCCCGATATAGGTGTTTCCCATAGCCTGGGAGACATTATTATTCCTTATTATTATTATTATGCTATTTACACAGTCTACCAGATGTTATTGACTTGATTTGGTAATTTATTATCAGGCCCTTTCCAAGGTTCTAGGATAACTAAAGAAAAATTAAAGATAGCATTGTAGTATTTGTGCTGTCCCGCGTAGTGTGGCCTTCTGTAGCTGATGTGTTGTAATTTTATCGATGCCCAAGGTGTCAAGATGGTGTTCAAGTTCTTTTGGTACTGCACCAAGGGCACCAACAACTATTGGCCTACTACTGTTTTCTTTTTCCAGAGCTGCTCAATTTTAATCTGAAGGTCCTTGTATTTAGTTGTTTTCTCCAGTTGTTTTTCACCAACTCATCTATCCCCAGGGATTGCAATATCAGTTATCAGAACCCAATTCTTCTCGATGACTGTCAGATCCGGCGTATTATGCGCTAAATGTCTATCAGTTTGTATTCAAAAATCCCAAAGGATTTTTGCCTCCTCATTTTCTGTGACCTCAGTTGGATGATTCCACCAATTCTTGCTTGCTGGCAATTTGTAATTCTTGCAAAGGTTCCAGTGGATCATCGCAGCAACTGTATTATATCTTTCCTTATAATCAGTCTCCGCTATTTTCTTACAACAACATACAAGGTGTTCAACCATCTCATCTGCTTCCTTACATAACCGATACTTACTGTCTTCCTGGGTCTTATCAATTTTTACTTTTATAACATTTGTTCATAGTGATTGTTCCTGGGCTGCAAAAATGAGACCTTCCATTTCTTTCTTCAGTGTCCCCTTCTTTAACCTCTGCCATGTTGTGCTATTGTTGACTTTTGATTGTATGTCATTAAAGAACTCACCATGCAATGGTTTGTTGTGCCATTTTTCTCATCAATTCCTCATCTGCTGTTTTTTGGATTCATCCTTTGATTCCTTTATTTTCATATTCCTGTCTTACTCACTTCCTGTAACATTTCTTCTTGGTTTCCATTGATGTATTCTGCTGATGCTCATTTTTCTTCTTCAACAGACTGTCTGACTTGCAACATTCCATGTCCACCTTCATTTCTTGGCAGGTACAGCCTATCAACATTACTTCTCGGGTACAGGGCATGATTGATGGTCATTATTTTCCTGGTTTTCCAATCCAGTGCATCCAATTCTGCTTGTGTCCAATCAACAACACCTGCTGTATATCAGATTACAGGAATTGCCCATGTGTTGATTGCTATGATAGTGTTACCACCATTAAGTTTGGATATGCTGGCCTTGGGCGGAAATAAACAATTTTTTTAAAAAAATTAAGTTTGGACTTCAGTGTCTTTCTTACTCACCTGATATATTCCTTACTAACTTCAGCATGCTTGCCCTTGTTGCTTTGGAGCATGACCCAATACTTATAACTTTCCTCAGGTGACAGACTCTTTATGTTGTTTCCGTTTGGCATCTCAATACCTTCACTAGTTGTCATTTTTCCTTAATATTGCACATTTGTCCAGTCATTGCGATATCACAGCTATAAATTCTAACCTTATTGGGTAATGACTCAATTTCGGATGGTGACTTTCCATAAAGCTTTAGATTGTCCATGTTAAGACGGTGGGAAAGCTTAAATGATGTTTTTGAAGTTTGGTATCCATGGTTTGTTTTGTTCAAGATAATGGATAGCGGAATTAGGGAGATTACAAAAAGTAAAGGTGACAATGAGTCTCCTTGAAATATTCCTCTCCGGATGTTAACTTCGCTCACTTCTTCTCCATTTACTAGCAAATGAGTCTTCCATGTGTTCATTGCCTTTTTAAACAAAAAATTTTAATGTTATTATTTACTCCAGTCATATCCAGGTATTTTAAAATCCAGTTATGTGGTAATGAGTCAAACATTTTCTTATAGTTGATCCAAGCTACATTTAGATTTGTCTTCCTTCGTTCACAATTTTCCAAAACCATTTTGTCAATAAGAAGCTGATCTTTTGTGCCTCTTGTTTTCAGAAGGTTTCCCTTCTGTTCCATTGGTAACAAACTGTTCCTTTCTAGGTGGTCTTGCACGGCATCTGCTAAAATTGCTGTCATGAGCTTGAACATTGTTGGAAGGCAAGTTATTCCTAATAAGGAATAATATTCCTTATCATCATCCTCCTCCTCCTCCTTCATTCATTCATTCATTCAATTTCTATACCACCCTTCCAAAAATGGCTCAGGGCGGTTTACACAGAGAAATAATAAATAAGATGTATCCCTGTCCCAAAAGGGCTCACAATCTAAAAAGAAACAAAAGATAGACATCAGCAGCAGTCACTGGAGGTACTGTGCTGGGGGTGGATAGGGCCAGTTTCTTCCCCCCTGCTAAATAAGGAGAAACACCACGTTAAAAGGTGCCTTTTTGCCAAGTTAGCAGGGGAAACCTACCAGTGGGGATTTGAACCAGCAACCTCTTGTTCCCTAGGCAAGTTACTTCCCTGCTGCACCATTAGGTGGCAATTCATATATAATTAGCAGAGGTAGATTACTCCCAGAGCACAGCTGGTAATGCTTGAAGGAATCTGATCCCTAGGGGCCAGGGATGCTGACCATGTCAATATTCTTATCCAAATGGGAACTGGCTTCCTTCAACCACTCTTGGCAACAGTACTGGGAGCAGCCACATTGTGGTGCCCCCTGGCTGCTTGCTGTTAATACATTACCTACACTGCAAGGTCTGAGTTTGTTTAGGTCTCCTTAGTACATGAACCACAGCAACGTGAGGAGCTGTCTTATACTGAGGCAGACCATTGGTCCATCTAGCTCAATATTGTCTACACTGACCGGCTGCAGCTCTCCAAGGTTTCTTTCCCAGCCCTATCTAGAGATGCCAGTAACTGAATCTGGGACTTTTGCATGCAAGCAGATATATTACCACTGAGTTACAGCCACATCCACTAAGGGGAAGGGAGACCTTACAGCAGGTAGCGCTCACCCATCCAAATACAAACCAAGATGAACCCTGCTTAGTAAAGAGGATACTTAGGAAGTGCACTGTTGTTCCTGCATTCAACATGTGAATATCTGTGACTGCATTTAGATCTGTACCTGTGTACGCAGATTGCACAACTGTTGAACATAATGGATGAATAGGGCTCCAGTTTCTAGACACTGGAGACAGCTGCCCTTCTTCAGAGGGTTGAAGCTTGAGCAATGTAAATGCCCCCTCTGGAGACGCTGACACTGATTCCCAGATGTTTTTAGTGCAGATGCTGTGATGGAGTTAAGTCATCCTCAAGTCAGCCCTCGCCTGGAATAACCTTGTAATGTGACACACCTTCCTTCCACCACTACCCCACCTCCTCTCCCTGAAAAGCATCTGAATCTTGACAATTCATCTTTCATCCCACTTGCTGGAGGCTGCCCTCTTGTGCCAAGCAAATGCCAACGTCACTGGAGTGAAATTAACAAAGGGAGGAGGAAGGAGGAGGGAAGAATTATGTGAGCATGGAAAGGGAGGGGGCTGTTTGTTTCTCACTCAAGGCTGGTTTTGCTGGCTGCTGGTTGTCCCCCCACCCCCCGCCTTCGGCGTGGCCCGCACTCCACCGTGCAACTCTCCAGCTCATTTCTCTCCACGCGATTTACCATCTGTGAGCTCGTCTTTAACCTAATAAAAATCATCTAGCTTTTGACTAACAAGAAAAGGAAACAGTGTTCATTGTGGGGTTTGGGCAAAATGGCTTCACTAATCTGCAGGATGAGAATGGAGTGATTTATAGGCGGATTTAACTGGAGGCTATGATTAGGGGGCTGGTAGTAAGTGCATTAGATGTCTAAGTGTGGCAATAGAGTAAATAGGCGTTTTATTTATCGCAGTGCCAGGGGCCTCTTAGCGGAAGAGCGCTTCTCCAAATTGAAATATAGCAGAGTTTACACTCCTGATTAGGGCTTCAAGTGCACAGCCCAAGGCTATCAGCGAGCAGAATCAACGCTCGCTGACACCTAATTGTCACTGGATTAATGTGCAAACAGGGACAGCAAAACAGCCACAACAAATAACCTGGTGTCAGAACTGTTGGTGGCACTGTCCACTAAATGACTGGGGGCCAAATTGAAGTTTATATCTCAAAATCCACTGAGATCAATGCATCAGCCAAGCTGGAAATATCACACTGGTGTGTGCGCGCGCTAGAGATTTGCATACACATATGCTTGGTAGATCTAGAGACTGGTGACTCTCTTCTTCTTAGGAGTATAAACTGCTTTTTTATATATATATATATATATATATATATATATATATATATATATATATATATATGATAACTATCTTTTTTTAAAAAAAACGGATCAGTAAATCTCTCAAAATAGGGAGCATGTTTATTAGGCTAATTGCTTTTCTTGACTAAAAAACACAGGAAAACCATGTCTTGTTACACTTGCCTTGTTACACAAATCTTACACATGCAACATGAACTATGTAGCTCAAGAACCCTATCATTAGCCAAGGCTGGTCCAACTATCCAAAGAGCCTAAATGGTTGCTCGGAATGGAAGTGTTTTTAGGGGCATGATATGAGTGGTGTGTCCCAGTATCCTCAGTGACATTGCAAGAGGTCAATGAAGCAATAAAGGATCTGAGATAGACATCCAGGGATTTCTTGTAATGTTTTAGAGGGTGCCAGCTTATCATTCTTCCCTGCTGTAGCTCAAAAGACAAATCTTAAATATACAAAAAGCCATAGGTTCATGGAAATACAGTATACGCTTAGTATAAATCAGAGCATTCTGTATGTCTCTGCACATAAATGCATATATACCCATGTTTAAAAGTAATGCTATACCACACAATATATCTGAGTAGACAGATCTACAATCTTATGCAAATAAGAGCCCTTAACTGTCTGCAAATGCAAAACATAAATAAATGTCTATCACTGCTAGTACACAGATAGTAATGTGTGTGTAAACTTATATTTAGGATATCATTCAATTTATTTTTCTGCTTTACGCTTCACAATTCAGAGCTATTAAGATAGATTTATGTGAGGGACACGCCTTTTGCCTCCAGGATCTTGCAACTTCCCTTTGCTTCTTGCTATAAAATTTTATCGCCCTGTTTGTGAATCAAATCATTCCTAAAACAACAGATTCAATCTGGGGCACCACCTGTCCAGTTTTGGACCAGAGAAAGTCATTGGGCAGCTGAGCTCTGGCCCTTCCATTTCCAAAGCTGGCTTCTTGTTTACTTGTTCCAAGATATTTCTGAACATTCTGAGGAAATGCTTCCAAGACAGAAAGAGGGGAGGGGAGATGAGGGAGACAGAAGACAAGAAGAATGCCTTATTCTTCCCAACGCCCATTTTCTGTTCAATGGAGGAAATTGGTGTGCATCTCACGGAACAAACAGAATGATAATAACATGTCCTAAAACAAATGAAAGAATAGGTTACCAGCCAAGGAGCTCATACATTCCACCATTTGTCTTTTATAATTAGCCATTGAGGGAGAAAAAGTCACAAATATATGATTTACATCTCTAAATGTATTTCTAAAGTTCTTAAGTTTTATTGAGCATGAAAGTTGGTCTTTCCCTGTGGTAAGAACTCGGGAAGCTATAGAGCTGGCTAGTAGCTCAATGGTGCAAAGTCTTTATGATTTACTCTTGACATTTGCAATTTTTTGCAGTAAAATATTACTTTTCTTTATTTCAGGCCTTTTAGTTGAAAACCTCGTAATTCCCTTTAAGCTCCATTTGATTGTCAATTGTACAACTCTCTCCATAGCCTCAGGCTTATGGCTTTTCATACACATATTATTTCTTTTCTACTGCAATATATATAAGGCACCTTGACACAGATTCTACCTATTTCACACACATTTCTGAATCTCTTAGGTTCTATGACTTTTGTAGGGCCATTTTTGAAGCATGACAGAATGCATTTTTTTAAAACCCACTATATGATTTCTAGAGATTCTTGCTGAAGATGTGTACAGTTTGGAGTAGGGCACGTGCATGTATCTCTGTGCTCACCATAAAAACATCTGGGTAATCCAAAAACATGTGGGAACTTATTTAAAGCTACACTGATAGGAATCTTATTCATGCATTACCAAGCCAAAGAGTCCCTTCCTATACTGGAGGATTGAGTACACACTTCTATAATGTCTAATGCAGAGGCTTTGCATTTGCAACAGAATGCCCTGATTTCACAAAATCATCCCCCACAAAAAAGTGGGGGCAGTGACCTGCACCATTGCACATATGGTAATATACACCAAGCCCTTATGGAGTGCATTTGTAGCTCAGTGGTAGTCTGGGTTTGTGGGCCCAGGAAACTTTTCACTTGGGTCTTCTGAAGACCTGTAACTCGCATCTGAGTGGGTTCATTCAGTTATCAGCTCAATTTAACCTGAAGACCCTGTGAGTTATCGAGGAGCAGTTCACAAACAATTCAGGTTTTTCACTGTACATTAGAGTGTAACCCGATTTATATCTGGGGTAAAAAAAATCCACTATTTGTGTCAGTCTTTTGGGACAACTTCTAGTTCGCAGTAAACCCGCCCCATAAACTCGTGGTAAAACCTGCTGTGTGTAACCCCCCCAGGCAGTTCTGAGTACTGCAGGATGCATGCCCAAGAAAAGGCAGATTGCTCAGCAACCTGTCTCTCCTTCCTCAGCCTTGAGATTGACATGGTTTTGCAGCACTGCCAGATCCCGCTCACCAAGATCACTGATCTTGGCACCTAGCTTCAAGCATTTCTGTGCTGCAGGAAGGCTACACTTAGGGAGATGCAAGTCTTCATTGTCTGGCCATGGCCCCAGACAAGGCCTTCCTGAGGTGTCTCTGTGATGTGACTCAAAGGTTAAGGGCATCCCACCACTAGCCCCGGATCATGGAGGATGCACGGACAGATTTGTGGGGTCAACTGGCTCAACCTCCTTTAGAAGTTTAATGGCTTCTCCTCCTGGCACTCCAGGATCCTCCTTGAAGACAAATTGCAGGTTCACTCTGATGCTTCAGGCGCTCACAGTTTTGGGTTGTATTTCCAGAGGCACTGGTGTGCTGAGTATTGGGCAGTCAAATGGGTAGCTTTGGGTTGTGACTGATGACTGCGCATTTCTGGAGTTTTTCCTAATCGTAGTCACAGTCCATCTTTGAGCTAATGAGTTCACCAACAGAGCTGTCCATTTTTGTGTGATAATAAATCTGCAGTGCAGGTCATTAGCTCCCTAATGTCCAAGAGCTCCAGAGGCATGCAGCTAGTCAGGGGCTTCACCCTTCAGTGCCTAGGGCATAACTTTCTATTTATGGTCATGGGCTCAGAACTGACAACAGAGTTGTTGCTGCTCTGTCTCAGATGCAGGTGGAGCACTTGATCATTGACGCCTTGCTGATGCAGTGCCAACCACACTTTGGAGGCTTGAGGTGAGGAGACCACAGGACAGTTCCTTGCATCCAGCACCAGAGTTCATTTAGCACCAGCTATCTACAAATTTAAGCATTTTGGGGAGACGTCAGCCCTGGAGGAGCCCTGAGCATTTAATGCAGTTCTATGTTCATCTCTGGGGTCGGGGCTTAGTGGCCTGTGCCACTGGAGGCCTCCTAGTGTCTCTTTCATTCTAGGTCAAGACCACCTGTGTTGGCTGCATTCTTCAGGGTCTTTTGTGCCAGTGAATAGCTGGTCACATCCAGAGACAATTGTACAGGCCATACCTTAGAGAGATGCAATGTCTAGCCAGCTTCAGGTGGCCTGTGCATCCATCTGTACCATTCCAAGACTGACCAGAGGCACGTGGGGGGGGGGTGTCATTAGCTTGGAGTGCCTTAGCAACACTGTGTCCAGTTGCTGCTGCCTGTGCATTCCAAGGACAACCATGGCCCCGTCTTCTACCACACTGATGGATCCCCACCCACATGATATCAGTTACATAAGAACATGGAAGCTGCCATATACCAAGTCAGACCATTGGTCAATCTAGCTCAGTATTGTCTTCACAGACTGGCAGCGGCTTCTCCAAGGTGGCAGGCAGAAATCTCTCTCAGCCCTATCTTGGAGATGCCAAGGAGGGAACTTAGAACCTAGATGCTCTTTCCAGAGCAGCTCCATCCCCTAAGGGGAATGTCTTGCAGTGCTCACACATGTAGTCTCCCATTCAAATGCAACCAGGGTAGACCCTCCTTAGCTAAGGGGACAAGTCATGCTTGCTACCACAAGACCAGCTCTCCTCTAACTGTCCAGCTCTTCTGGACAGTTACAAAGGAGATGCTTCACAGGGCAGGCTTCAAGCCTGAGATCTTCAGCACTCACTTCTTCCACATCAGGGCTGTCTCAACTGCAGCAGCTGCTGGCCTTACCAAGTCACATGTCCAGTAGATTGCTAGATAGCACCCATTAGCTTTCTGCAGTTACATTAGGGACCTCCCCACTCCCAGCACAGCTGAGAGGTTCTTTTGCCCAGGCCCAGGTTTTAACTATGCTTTTCCAGACTTCCTGACCAACACTTGCCTCATCACCTGTTTGTGACGAGGCAAGTCCTCCCTTAGTGCAGATAACTATGTGCCTGCGAGGATGCTTCAGAAAGCTGGCCAAACTTAGCTGGTCTGCCCTTTGTGGGGAGGCAGCGGCTACCTGTGAGGGCTGCCTCCTTTGTGGGAATGGGATACCTGCACTCTAGTTAGTTTTATGCTGTTTCTGCTGAGGATCTGTTATCCATTGTTAGCAATAAAATGTGGCTAGTTTAACCCATTTGTTGGTTCCTGTCCTGTTTAACTCATTTTTTGGGGTCTGGGTTCAACAACCACACAGTCATCCAGAAGTTCTCCCCTCATTTTACTGAACTTCTCCCACCAAATTGCGTTTCTTCCCCCAAAAGTGTCTTTCCTCTTGCCCTCAAAAATTTGAGTGAGCTCAAGCTTTCCCTCTGTCTGCACCCCTGCATGAATGTACAAGTGATTCCAGAATTCCTCTTTGGGAAAGGATATCAAGCACGTCAGAATAATGTTTCCAAAACAGAGATCTTACCACCTTCAGACTGCAAAGCAGTTATCATGAACAGCAACCCAATAGTTTGCTATATGAGTGATTATGGGTCAATTTTTGCTCAGAGCAAAGGTGGCTGCTGAAGTTTCAAACACATCTGTTTGGTCTCTAATTCATTTGCTGCCAGAAAATCGGAGAACGTGGTATGCAATAGGGAAGTCCCAGGTTCATTTTACTAACAATATGCTTGATGAATCCAATGTATTTTTAATCCAAGTGTAAAACTCTAAGGACAGCCAAGGTGCTGACTAGAGCATGAAAATCTAAATGAATATTCTGCCAGAATGACAGTACTTAAACAACCAAAGTCTCACCCCAGGCAATAAGCCTTCTGCAAAATTCATAATCTATATATAGTTATTGTAAAAAATTGTGATTTCATGGAGAAAGTAATTCACAAATCATAATTAGTACAGCTCCCTGTAGATGACCAAACACTCAGTGTATCTCTACATTTTTGTGATTTATAAACAAAGCTTTATGATTTGGTAACGTATTACCACAGATGTACATTAAAATGACCACATTCTTCAGTGTATCAACAAATGCATTTGTCATACGCTGCCAATATTTTATGACCAGTTTAGTCACCCAACATTCAAATTAGGAAAAGGAGCAAAAGAAACCTTGGGGCTTTTGAAGTTCTCACTCATTCGGGACCTCAGTATGTTTAATACACAACCATATACCAAGCTTTATTTTGTTATGCTGTGAAGCTCCATGTACATTGATGGAGATATATAAACAATAAGAATTGTATGTTACATAGTATGTTTGCATTTTGCTCTCTAACCTAAGACATTCCTGATCTAGTAGTCAGAAGCTGTCTCCATTTTCTTTGCTTCCAGAATCAGACACCGTTTTTCATCATGGATCTTTGATAGGACCTTTTTCACGTTTCTCCATATTTGCAACACTGAAGTAAAAAGTGTCCCCAGTCACTATAAGGTTTTAGACTTGTTCCTTTCTATATATGCACTGTAATCCCTCCAGCTTTCCTAGTTTTTACAAATTACATCTTAGGACAGGACAGTGAAGGGAAGATTGAGCGAGAGACCTCATGTTTTATGTTTTCTGTCTCTGCCCTTCTCCTTCATGTCTAAAATAGAGCTTTTGGCCCTTTCCTCCCCAATGGCACCTGAACAAATTGGAAGATGTGCAAGTTCCTGATACGGCAGCAGGGCTTGGACTCTTGGGCAGGTTTCAGATGATAAAGGTGATCCCTTCACTTATAACAGCAGAGTGTATAGAAATATAACCCACTGACATGCCAAATTATGCACATATAATTTGCTTACATAGGACGGCATTATGGGAGCCCCTCCCTTCCCTGAGATTCTGGACTTGAGCTTTCTAGGTCAAGCTGCAATACTCTTTTCATACATAATGAATTAAACCATCTGCAATATCAATACTTGGAACTTTTGTCTAAAAGGCAGGGTGCCCAGACACAATGTGTCCTTCTTCTGTATTATCAAGCTTTAAGTGAAGTATTTCTGGAATGTTCTTCACTAAAGCTTCGTTTTCTAAATTTTTAGAAAAATTCATACCCTAAAGACGCAGTCATTTCTGGGAGGAATCATCCCAATATAATAATATGAACTTTTGGGAGGCCTAGATTTTATTCCTCAAAGCCCTACTTCACTATTGACTCAGAAACTTGAGAGACTACTTTGGAGTAAGACACTTGTGGCTCTCACACTTTACCCAAATTGCTCAATCGCTTGAGATTTTTGGTGTAAAGAAATGTTTTCATTATAACCCACTATAGACCATTAACAGTATGAAGATAAGCTGCCTTTTTGGAACAACAATGAAATTAAGGGTCTTCTGCTAATGTTGATGCAAAGTGGATGGAGATTTCTCTCTCACTCATTCTCTTCCTCCTTTAAAGGGAAATGTGTGGCCAGATATTTCTTGAAGTTCTTCAGGTTCATTAACAAGGTCAAAATCAATGTTATCTTACTATTTGGAATCATTTTTGGCAGAACAATGAAAAGAAACCATAGTAGAAGTAGTCTTAATATAATCATTTTCTTTTCATTGTTCTTTATGGGAAAATAATTTGGCCCGAAATTTAGTGGTCCCATCAGGGAGGTGATATCTTTAAAAAGGTGGTCTGAAGGACAGGTTTTACTGTACTTTAATAGGCTTATAGATTAATATAAATCTTAATATTCATAATCTTTAACATCCCTTTTCTCAATATCCAGTCCATCTATACATCTATTTATAATGTATGTTTCAAACACAGGTTAGATTTGATTTTATTGAACTTACTGATAGTGCTACAGGGACAGCCACTTGACCCAATTTCTCCCTTTAAAAAAAAAAGTCCAGAAGTCAGATTTAAAGCTGGGTTTGCCTTGAAAATAATCTGATACATGTGCCTATCTAACCTGTGCTTGCAGTTTTGAAGTATTTGATCATTTGGGCTCAACTGTGGTTTTCACAAAGGCAGAACGAATGGTAAGAGTTTGATTAGTTATGTAGACACATTATTATGCATAGGAAAATGTATCGGCCACGGGTCATATTCAGTTCTTAATCTATATTAAAAGTGGAGCAAGAGTCTATTCACATGAATCTTTGGATCTCATTTCAAATTGGGTTTGTGTGTTATGTCAACCCAACTGGAATAGGCTATGTGACTAGGTTCATTAAGACTGACAGTCCAATCACCTAGTCTCTTGCAGCTTCTAGCCCAGACTGACAGCCATGCTGGTAAACTGAGTACATGGCAAATTCACACAACCAGTCAATACAGACCAATTCAAACTGGGTTCAAAATATTAGGTATGATCCACTTGCACCATGTCCATGCACAGAAGATCCCCCAAAGGCATAATAGGCCTCCATGCCCCCACTCTCATACATATGGTCCTATCCACCTCCAGCACAGTACTTCCAGTGGCTGTTGCTGGTGTCTATCTTATGTTTCTTTTTAGATTGGGAGCCCTTTGGGGACAGGGGTCCATTTGATTGATTGATTATTTCTCTGTGTAAACCACCCTGAGCCATCTTTGGAAGGGCGGTTTAGAAATCGAATAAATAAATAAACATACATACATAGCTTCCACTGATTAAAGGAAGAAGGCTAGATGGCAATATGAAGCGCACACAGTCCTTTCATTCACCCTGATGTTTATGTGGCCATGCTTGTGTGCAGTGTGCAAGTGAGGAGATGGGGAAAACAGGATTCTCTTGAGCCATATCAGAAGAATTCTCCATGCACAGGCCATAATGTGACTGGACTAAGCCCACAGACAACAACAGATAAAACAAGTAGTATGATGTGAACTTTGCTCCATGATCAAGCTCCCAGGCCTGATTTTTCAAGTTCAAGAAACTGGATTTTCCAAGAAAACCATTTTGACACCTGGGTAGTGTCTGGAGTTTAGAATTCACTGGGGAAATTATGTGGGTATGACTGTGCGTGTTGGACAGTACACTGAACTTCTGTTATGAAAAGATTAACAATACTTTCTATTTCACTAATGCACGATCTACATTCCTCCCTCCTTTTTCAAATAATTTTTCATGAAGGTTGATTGATAGATATTTGTGGTGACTGAATTGAAGCAGCATAAATTTATGTCTTATTTGATTGCATGTATTAATTTTAATATTTAAATCCAGGATGTGTCCTGATGCGCTTAGCAATATATTCTAAGGTGACCACATGAATCAGCCTTTTTAAAAAATCTGCACAAGTGTATGAAAATTGAATTAGTTCACTTATCTTTTATCTTAATTTTAAAGCGAGGCATCCAAGTAGTTCTAATTGTTCAAACTGGTCCTTAGTGATGTGAACTCTGACTTGCTTTTAAGAGGCCTCAGCCAAACTTTACTCATTGCTGCTAGTTTATTTTTGCATAGAAATCTATGTAAGTTTTGTATTGCTCTCTGATAAAGTTGATGTTTCTTGGCTTTGGTCCAACTACGTGTGTGAGTGGGAGGGTCCCCACTGCCTCCTCCACCAAACAGGAGATTAGAACCTTCACCATCAATCTGATTGGCTGCCTCTTGATAGGGGCATTTCAACTCAGGTTATTATGCACCCATTTACTACTGCTGCTGCTGCTGCTATTTATATACCACTCTTCAACCAAAGTTCTCAAAGTGGTTTACATCGAAAAATACATAAATAAGATGGTCCCCTGTCCCCAAAGGGCTCACAGTCTAAAAAGAAACACATGGCAGATACCAGTAACAGCCACTGGAGCAGGCCTGCACAACCTCAGGCCCAGGGGCTGGAACTGGCCCACACCAACTTTTCTGCTGGCCCACAGGCTCCGTCAGCAATATCAGGAGCCACGAAGAGCTCTAGGAATGCATGCCTAGGATTGCAGTTTGAATGCCACAGCAATTGAGGCTGAGAAGAGGACTTAGCATCTGTTTGGGGCTGGCATGTACTCCAGGGGCCCCACTGTCTGAGCAAGGATTGCAGGGCCTATTTTATGGTCACTATCCTTGGTTAAAGTTGTGAGTCCCTGGATGTAGGGCGGGGGGAGACCCATAAGGAGCTAATCGTCGCTTTCATTAATATTTTAAATAATTAATTTTAATATAACAATGCACTCCAAATTGACCAAAGGAGAAGAGCTGGTCTTGTGGCAGTGAGCATGAATTGTCCCCTTTGCTAAGGATGGTCTGCCCCGGTTTTCATTTGAATGGGAGACTACATGTGACCACTGTAAGATATTCCCCATAGGGGATGGAGCTCTGGAAAGAGCAGAAGGTTCCAGGTTGCCTTCCTGGCATCTCCAGATAGGGCTGAGAGAGACTCCTGCCTGTAAGCGGGAGAAGTCGCTGCCAGTCTGTGTAGACAATACTGAGTTAAATGGACCAAGGGTCTGATTCGGTAGAAGGCAGCTTCCTATATTCCTATGACCTTGGCCCCCTGTGTGTCAAATAATGGTTGGTTCTGGCCCACTAGGGCATTTGAGTTGTGCACTCCTCCACTGGAGGGATGCTGTGCTGGGGTTGGATAGGGCCAATTGCCCTCCCCCTGCTAAACATAAGAGAATCACCACTTTAAAAGGTGTCTGTTTGCTCAGTTAGCAGTGCACACTGATCCTCATGAGCAGTGATCTTCACTATTTTCCAAGCAGGGGGCCACTTTGGGGAAAAAACAAACAAACCTGAGAGCTATTTCCCACTGTGCTGACCTCTGCACAGTACTATACTTTTTTAAAGTGCTGGGAAGGCTCTTTAAGAGAGACTAAGCCTTCTCTTAAGAGCTCTGTGTGGAAAGTGCTGGGAAGGACTACACTTCCCATCACCCCATGCATGCTTTCCAAGATGGTATAGGGGCCCAGAATGGCTCGTTTTCCCTTAAAGGAGCCCCCCACTGAGCAAAGTGTAGCACTACATTATAGGGACAGCACTTAACAATGGGAACTACATGGTGACAGGAGGACTGTGCAAGAGTATTCTGCTCTCACTGAACCCTCACACAGGCTCAGTAAACAGTTAGGGGGGTACCACTGACCCCTGGGCCTTCCAATGAAAAACACTGCTCATGGGAGTAGAAAGGTGTATATCTACGGTAAGGGAGAAGAGCTGGTCTTCTGGTAGCAAGCATGACTTGTCCCCTTAGCTAAGCAGGGTCTACCCCGGTTGCATTTGAATGGGAGACTAGAAGTGTGAGCATTGTAAGATATTCCCCTTAGGCAGGGGCGTAACTACTATTAGGCAAGAGAGGAGAGCTGGTCTTGTGGTAGCAAGCATGACTTGTCCCCATAGCTAAGCAGGGTCTGCCCTGGTTGCATCTGAATGGGAGACTTGATGTGTGAGCACTGCAAGATATTCCCCTCAGGGGATGAATCCACTCTGGGAAGAGCAGGTGGTTTCAAGTTCCCTCTCTGGCTTTTCCAAGATAGGGCTGAGAGAGATTCCTGCCTGCAACCTTGGAGAAGCTGCTGCCAGTCTGTGAAGACAATACTGAGCTAGAAAGACCAATGGTCTGACTCAGTATATGGCAGTTTCCTAGGTTCCTATGTTCCTATGCAAGGGGAGGCGGCTGCCTGGGGGCCCCCACGCCTCGAGGGGCCCCCCAGAGGCAAGTCACATGACTTATATATATAAGTGTGTGTGTATCAGCGAGGGGCCCATTTTAAAATTTTGTCTCCGGGCCCACTCCAGCCTTGTTACGCCCCTGCCCTTAGGGGATGGATCTGCTCTGGGAAGAGCAGAAGGTTCCAAGTCCCCTCCCTGGCTTCTCCAAGATAGGGCTGAGAGAGATTCCTGCCTGCCACCTTGGAGAAGCCGCTGCCAGTCTGCGTAGACAATACTGAACTAGATGGACCAATGGTCTGACTCAGTATATGGCAGCTTCATATGTTCCTATGCTTACGATACCAACTGGATCCGGGCAATTATGTTCCATAACTGCTGTGCTTGGAAAGATGTCTTTGCTACATCAGTAAAAATGAGGGAATTGTGGGTGAGATGGTAATTATTTTCTAATAAAACTCAACCCATTGACGGCTGGACATAGGTGCAACGGAGAGTGGGTTTTGGAAGAGGCAGCCTATTACTGGAGTTTTTCTTTTCCTTTCTTAGCTGTTAAGAAGCAGCTGATTAATGCTTTGGCCCTGTGCAAGTGGGGTTTTTTAATGTTGTGATTCCTTTTCCTTTAAATGCATGTTGGAAAATAATCTTGTGTATAATTTTTATAATATGAAGTGTTAAAGTGTGATACTCCAAATCGGATTTGGTGCTTGATCTTCTTTTTCTGTCCCTTTTTTTTAAAGCTGAAAGACATAAAAATGAAGCAGCCTTTCTGAATTCTGAAAACCATTTGCAGAACTTCGAATCAGAGCTGGCCATCTGGAATAATGGACCGTGTTGGCTGCCTTCCACAAGAGGGAATTATTCAAAGTCATAACAGGCGGTGGTCACTGGGGAATGGGCCTAGGGAAAGCTAGTCATTCTTTCATATTTGTATGGAGTATTAGTGAAGATTTATTAAAACACTTGTCTTGTTCCGAATTGACAGTTGTGGTTATTAATATCGTTAGTTTTATTTGAAGAAGAGTTTCCTTGCTATATTTCAAATTGGTTTACTGTGCTATATAAAATACATCATCTCCACTGTGGCACAATGGAAATTAAAAGAGCAATGCTAATGTAAACTTGCTTTGTGTAATATGCATGGAAAGTTTACTAAACCTGCAGTTCCCAAACCACGTACAGAAGAGTCTTCAAGCACTTGTAGCCTATGCTAAACTGCAAGTCTACATAGTCTGCAAGAGTTCCAGCAATTCCAGCTGAGATTACTCTAGAGAAACTAGTCACTGGAATGCAATATTAATGATATGGCTAAGCCATATGTATCGAAGGAAACACATATGTGTGGGTGAGTTTGGATGTAAATACACACATACAACATTTTATAGAGTATTTCTATACACTTTTTCATATTTTAGGTAGCATCTTTTCTGAAGATATATATTATCTGCATTTTCAATTAAAGTCCCTCATACTGAGCATTAAAAAGGGTACTTAACTTCAGATAATAGCAAATGTCAGAAAATGCAGCTGGAAACATTTGTTGTGGGGTTTGTTGTTGTTTTTTTAACCATCCATTAAAATATAACTTTTGTTTTGGGCTATTTCAAATGACGTTAATTGCACAAATGCCCGTGAATGCAGGCATAACAAATATTTCAGTGTTTCCCCAAAAGATCCACTTGTTTGTTTCTCCTCTTTCCTTTATTTCTAGCAGTTTAAGAGTGCACATTGAAACATTGTATGAAAGGCTGTACAGATAAGATGCACTTCTAGATATTTGTTTAAGCATCTGCAGATATGAAGTGACTCTTGTATGCGCAGCTGTGTCCATGGCAGCAACCAGGAAAACCCATTTGCCATATAAAAGTGCTAAGAGACAGCAAACAAAAGTAGTTCAGTAAATTCTGAAAACTTCAGTGATGAATACAGTGCGCCTATTCACACGCACAGGCAAACACAGGCTAAGGAAGCCCAGCCCAGTTTTGCCGGCGCATGGGAACTGCCAGGAGCCGCGGCGGCAAATCCATTTCGGAAGCCTGCTTCTTAGCCCGTGTTTTGGGTGCGAGGGCTTAATGCACGCGGCACCTACACGCAAGTAGCCTCCCAGCCAGTGCCAGGAGGATCCCTATAATGCTCTGTACGCTCACGAGGTGCATAATAGGTGTTCCGGAGGCTAGGAAGATGCATCCCAGCCCCTGACCCTCCTGCAGATCGGAGCCCTTTCTCACGGATCATGAGAAATGGTTTTAGGGTTTTAGGCAAAGAATTATAGTCTAGCTCACATTCATTTCAGTAGGAATTCTGGAAAAGAACTTCCAGATCACTTTGCAATGAATGACCAAACTAGTCTGTGGCATGTGATCCTTGTGTCACATGCAAAATGCCCTGCTAACTTGGCAAAGAGGCACCTTTTAATGTCGTGATTCCCTTTATTTAGCAGGGGGAGAGTAGCTGGCTCTATCCACCCCCAGCATAGTACCGCCAGTGACTGTTACTGGTGTGTATCTAATGTTTCTTTTTAGTTTGTGAACCCTTTGGGGACAGCGATCCATCTTACCTATTTATTATTTCTCTGTGTAAACCGCCCTGAGCCATTTTTGGAAGGGCGGTATAGAAATCGAATCAATCAATCAATCAAAATAAAGTATATGCTCTCTTAGCTTACATATCCATTTGTCCAGTTATGAACATGCATTGCCCTGTCACACCAATCATTTCTTTAGTGGGAAGGGGGAAGAAAATCAGCTTCAACTTGTTCCACTTCCAAAACAGTGGTCATAGCAAATGCTGATTATCTTACGGGGCTACATTCGCCCTGACTGTTAGGTCAGACCTGGGAATTGCAGGTGTGATTCCTCTTTCAGCTTAGAAAATACACATGCAGAAGTCTGTGTTGGTGCATTTATGGGCCTTCAGTTGGATTGGGACAATATGCTCTAGCTACAGTGAAGTCAATGAGGCAACATGGATGAATCTAATTTCTAGCCTAATATTGCTTATGACTTAGTTGAAGTTAATTTGGGAGAAGAAATTCTCAAATAAATTACTCCAGCCTGGTTTTGCATATAAATTAAGACTGTTACTTCCTAATCGGATTTCCTCCTCTCTCCAATATTCCTAATTATGGACACTATTACATGCAGGCATGCAAAAACAAGAAGGTATTAGACTACTGAACTTGCAAGTTCTAAAATTACTGCCTTAAAAATCACTTTGAAGATTTATGATTTAAGTTTTTAAAAATGTTTCTGACAGTGAAATTCAAAAGTGAAATTAGAATTTTGAAATAGAATTATCAGTTAAATTCAGATTCTGAAATTTTATGTTTTGAATTTGAGTGATTTTTCCAGTTCTACATTGAGCCAATTCAGTTGATTAGTTCTTCTCAGTGGTTGTGTCTTGCCATTCCAAATGCTGGGTGAAATGTTGTTCTGAGAACACACTTCCCCCGCAACATGTACATCTCTCTATATAAAAGGCTGCGGTTGTATGTGGCAAGCCCTGCCCACGCAGTGCTATACCAATCAGAGGTAATAGAGCAGAAGCACCATAGTGATTGGGCAGTGGGGATTCCATATGCAGATAGGGAGGAGGAGCCTGTAAGACCAGAAGCACCATGGTGATTGGGCAGTGGGTATTCCATATGCCGATAGGGAGGAGGAGCCTGTGATGGTTAAGGTCAGTTGGAATGCAACTGTTACTGGTCGGAAGATGTGCTTGACTGTAGAGGAGAGAAGGATCTATATATAGTAGCTGAACGCTCACAGAGCATCTGTGCGCTAGTACTTGTTTGCTCCCTTTGCTCCCCTGCCACAGCCCCCTCACCCCAGAGACCTCCCCACCCTCCCCACCTGAGCCCCGCACACACTGCCACATCTCCTCTGCTGCCATTGCTTCTCATCCAGTCTCTCCCCACTCACACATTCTCAGTATCCCCCATGACATTGCTTCTCTCCCACCCACCCCTCTTCCACCCATCCCTGCTGATGTCATTGCTTCCTGCCCCACCACCACCCTCAACTGTGCTGCGCTCTTGTTCCTCCTCCTTGATCGGGCCCTTCCTCGCTGCTGCCACCGCCATGGCCACTCGCTCCTCTCAGGCCTGGGCCCAGGCCTGTCCCATTCTTCACCTGCCTGCCTCCGCCAATGGGCTTGGTAGTCCCGAGCAGGAGTGGCAGCAGTTGACTAGATCCTTCCTCGCTGCCGCTGCTGCCACCATGGCCATTTGCTCCCATCAGGCCACTGACAGGCCCGGGCCCGGCTCACCCCTCACCTGCCTGCCTTCTTCTGCCAATGGGCTCGTTAGTCCCGAGCTGGAGCGTCAGTGGTGGATCGGGCCCTTCCTTGCTGCAACCACCTCTATAGTCGCTTGCTCCCCTCAGGCCTCTGACAGGCCCAGGCACATCTCATCCCTTGCCTGCCTGCCTGCCTGCCTCCAACAATGGGCTTGGTAGCCCTGAGCAGGGGCAGAAGTGACAGCGGCAGCCATTGACCGAGTCCTTCCTTGTACTGCTGCCACTGCCATGTCCATTCGCTTCTCTCAGGCCCAGAGCCAGGCCCTTCCCTCACCTGGCTGCCTCCCTCCAACAATGGGCTCAGTGGCCCCAAGCATGAGTGGCAGCAGCAGCAGAGGTGATTGACATGGCCCTTCCTTGCTGCCACCGCTATGGCTGCTCACTCCCCACAGACTGCTGACAGGCCCAGTCCTGGGCCCGTCCCATCCCGTTCCTTGCCTGCCGGCCTCTCTGCGCCAATGGGCTCAGTAGTCCCAACAAGTGGCAGCAGCGGCAGTTGACTAGGTCCTTCCCCACGCCCACCGCATTGGCCACTTGCACGGCACAGGGACTTTGCTGCCAGAGAAGCCCACTGGCCTTGGTAGCCCTGCCCATGCACACTGCTCTCCTCCCTCCCCACCACAACCCCTCATCCCAGAGACCTCCCCACTCTCCAGCATAGCGGCAGCACTATTTTTCTTCCCTGTGCCACCTGCTCCTCAGGCCTCCCTCCTCCTCCTGCTTTCCTGTGGCAGCGCTGGCTGCCCTGTCATCGGGCTCATCCACTTCCCCAGTTGGCCTCGAGCTTACCCTCCATGAGCTGCCTCCACCTTGGGCCTCCCTCCTCTGCTGCCCTCCTGCTCCTCCTTGTCCTCCTCCTCCTCAGCTGCCCCGTCTCCTCCTCTGGTTCCTCAGCCACCCCCCAGGAAACCCCCCCCCACAATGCTGCCCTTCTTTCTTACTCACTGTCCCTCCCTCCTCCTCCTTTCTCTCTCCCGTCCCCTCTCTCATCCTTACTTCCCCCCTCCCTTCTTAATCTCCCTCCCTCCCTCCCTCCAGCCCTCTTTATTTCTTCCTATGACTTCTTTCTTTCTTTTTCTCTGTTTATTTTAGAGGGAGGACAGCTGGTCTTGTGGGAGCTGGTCTTGTGGAAGCAAGCATGACTTGTCCCCTTAGCTAAGCAGGATCTGCCCTGGTTGTCCCCTGCTAACTGGGCAAAGAGGCACCTTTTACCGTGGTGATTCTCTTTATTTAGCAGGGGGAGAGTAACTGGCCCTATCCACCCCCAGCACAGTACTTCCAGTGACTGTTGCTGGTGTGTGTCTTATGTTTCTTTTTAGAATGTGAGCCCTTTGGGGACAGGGAGCCATCTTATTTGTTTGTTATTTCTCTTTGTAAACCGCCCTGAGCCATTTTTGGAAGGGCGGTATAGAAATCGAATTATTATTATTGTTCTTGTTGTTGTTGTTGTTGTTTATGAATGGGAGACTAGATGTGTGAGCACTGTAAGATATTCCCCTCAGGTGATGGAGCTGCTCTGGGAAGAGCATCTAGGTTCCAAGTTCCCTAACTGGCATTTCCAAGATAGGGATGAGAGCGATTCCTGCCTGCAACCTTAGGAACATAGGAACATAGGATGCTGCCTTATACTGAGTCAGACCATTGGTCTATCTAGCTCAGTATGGTCTTCACAGACAGGCAGCGGCTTCTCCAAGGTTGCAGGCAGGAATCTCTCTCAGCCCTAACTTGGAGAAGCCAGGGAGGGAGCTTGGAGAAGCCGCTGCCAGTCTGTGTAGACATTACTGAGCTAGATGGACCTATGGTCCGACTCAGTATATGGCAGCTTTCTATGTTCCTATGTTCCATGGCACATAATTCTCACAGCCGGAGAAACCCGCTGATTGAGCCTCCAATGCCACTGCTGGTTGGTGATTAAACACTGTGTGGGCAGGACTTACCATGCACCATTTGCCACGGACCACCTAAACCTTTCATATAGAGAGATGAAAGAATAGTGGGCAGGGGTCTGCAAAGAGAGGGGTGGTGAGGGAGGAAAGAGCCCTTTCAGGAGAAAGAGGCTGCCACTGTGCAAATTAGATGAGGAAACAAGATGAACAAGATATGTTAATTCAGGAAGGGAGAGAGAGAGAAAGAGAGAGAAGGAAAGCAGGGAGGGGAAGAAAGACAGAGGGGAAGAGTGAGTGGATTATAGAGAAAGAGAGAGAAAGAAGGGAGAGGAAGAGAGAAAGAAGGAAGGGTGAAGGACAGCCTCGGGCATGTCAGCAGCCTGAGGGGAACGAGAGGCCATAGTGGCGGTGGTAGCAAGGAAGGGCCCAGTCAACCGCTGCAGCTGCTGTTTGGGGCTACCGAGACTATTGGCAGAGGGAGGGAGGCAGGCAGGCGAGGGACGGGCTCGGGGCCTGTCAGTGGCCGGAGGGAAACAAGTGGCCATGGCGGCAGCAGTGGCAGCGAGTAAGACCTGTTCAGCAGGAGTGGGGCTCAGGTGAGGAGGTCTCTGGCGTTAGGGGGCTGCAGCTTGACCAATTGACACTGGCAACACTGCAGCTGTGACCAAGAGGGGTGAAGGGGATGGAGCAACAGGATGCAGGAGGAAGAGGAGCAGGAGTGTGGCTCAGGTGAGGGTGGAGAGATCTCTGAGGTGAGGGGCTGTGGCGGGCGTGTGAGGGGAGCAATCAAGTACTAGTGCGCAGATGCTCTGCACGGATTAAGCTAGTGCTTTGTATTTCACCAGCAACTGTGAAATATAACTGGCCGTAATCCCTGCTAATTGGTCAAAAAGGCACCTTTTAAAGAAGTGGCTCTCTTCTCTTTAGCAAGGGGAGAGCAACAATCCTTATACATCCCAACATATCTGTTTAGTACTGTGGGAAATGTTAAAGACAATGGTGCTTTAAGACAGGCCTTAGCCTGCTAATAATTGTTGCTGGTGGATGGAGTTAAAGTTTGTTGCTACATTCAGGATGATTATTTCTTCAAGGACCTGCCTCAGATAAATTCAGTTATTCTATATGCTTGTCCGAGGATTATTATTAATAAATATTGTTCAGTAATCCTGCAGTATCCTGCTATCGTGTGTGCTGACAACACTACTATATTTTTTGGCAATGAGGATCGGATATTTGCTGCCAGAAGGTATTTTGTGAGTTGTTACAGAAACCCTTGGACTAGGCCTCAACTCCTCTCCTCAGTTCTGCTACCGTGTGAGTAAAATGACTGCCTTAGGCCATATTGACGATTTTGATATGAGCCAGCCAGCTTCATGGGACTCATACACAGAAAGGCTCTCTTATTATCTGGAAACGAATAGTATAGAAAACCCAGACCAGAGATGTGCAATTCTATTGATTGTGGGGCTATAATATACACCATTGTCCACTCACTTACTGCACCAGACACACCAGGCACCAAATCATATGACAAACATGTTGCCCTGTTAAAGGCACATTTTTGCCCATGGCCATCAGTTACCTTGCAGAGGTTCAACTTCTGTAAGAGAGACCAAAAAGACAGTGAAGGCATAGCAAATTACTTGGCTGACTCCAGAGCTTTGCTGAATTATGAGAGTTTGGAAACTTTCTAGAACAGTGTTTCTTAACCACCGGTCTGCAGACCAGTGCCGGGCCATGAGGAGTTGAGTGCCAGTCCATGCTGGTCCATGAGGAATTAACCCCTCCCCTAACAATTTTGAGTCGGTGAGGACCGCTGCTGCTGGGAGCTCTCCAGAGCTCATTTCTAGACAGGCAGCCCTCGCTGCTGGGATAACGCTATTTTGCTTCCTCAAAATGAATGTAATCCTAGCAGTGAGGGCTGCCTGACTAGATATCAGTTCCGAGGAGTTCGCCCAGGATCCACAGAGCTCGGGCAAGCTCCCCAGAGCTCATTTCTAAGCAGGCAGCCCTCACTGCTGGGTTTACGTTCATTTCGAGGAAGCAAAATGAGCGTTATCCCAGCAGTGAGGGCTGCCAGCCTAGAAATGAGCTCCAGAGAGCTCCAGGTGGCAGCGTCCCCCACTGGCTTAAAACTGTTTTGTGGGGTGCCTGGGAATGGGGGAGAGGGGGGCAACCCCTTTACTAGCTGCTGATCCAGGAAACTGCACACAAAGAATGTACTGGTCCATGACTCCAAAAATGTTGAGAAACACTGTTCTAGGCCTGCTCTTTGATTGTCTTATCTATGGAATTAAAGATGAAGTGATCCGGTGCTGCCTCCTCTCTGAAGTAAATCTGACTCTTGCTGCAGTGCAAGAAAAGGCTTTGGTAGCAGAAGCTGCATCACAATAGGGGTGTGCACAAACCAAAAATTGTGGTTCGGTTTGAATTAGAACCAAACCACCCTGTTCCCAAACTGACTGGCTGGTCTGGTCCATTCAACCAAACCGGTTTGGTGGTTCGAGGGGCTATACTTGTCAAGGGGAATCCGGTGAGGATTCCTCTTTACAAGCAAAGGGGTGGGGGAATCCTTGAAAGGTGTTGTAAAGGATGGCCAGGGTGGTGGCGAGATAAGTAGTTTAAGGTTCTTACTGGGCTGCTATTGGCATCGGCAATGTTGCCTGCCCCCCTGGCGCAGCCCAAGCATGTAGCACTCCCTCTGCAGCAAGCTGGCCACCCCTGAACACAAAAACCTTTTGTGGTTCAGGGGCGGCCACAAAACCCCCTGCTAACTGGGCAAAGAGGCACCTTTTACCGTGGTGATTCTCTTTATTGAGCAGGGGGAGAGAAACTGGCCCTCTCCATCCCCGGCACAGCATCCCTCCAGTGACTGTTGCTGGTGTCTGTCTTATGTTTCTTTTTAGACTGTGAGCCCTTTGGGGACAGGGAGCCATCTTATTTATTTATTATTTCTCTGTGTAAACTGCCCTGAGCCATTTTTGGAAGGGCGGTATAGAAAATAAATAAATAAATAAATAAATAAATAAATAATGAAAGATCACAAAAGTTCTCTACGCATTTGTGGAGGCCACACAAATGGTCTCCGCGGATCCGCAGAGGCTTGATGCAGAGGGAGTGCTGAGCATTTGGGCTGTGCCAAGGGGGCGAGCACTGCTGCTGCCAGCCACCCACAGACCAGTAAGAACCTTAAACTACTTCTCTCGCTGCCTCCATGGCCACCCTTTCGATCCTGAACTAGCTCACCCAAACTGGGCTTGGTTCAGTTTGATTGTGGACTGAACCGCCTCCAGTTTGGTTTGCAATCAAACTGCCAATCTGGCCCTGTTTCAAGAGAACCAATTTGGGATCGAATGGTTTGTGCATACCCCTACATCAGAACATGTGAAGGAAATCCATCGTGCAAACTCTTCCAATGCGCTCATGCTTCAAGATGAGCAGGAATCAGAGTATCCTCAACCAGTTCAGCGGATCACACCCTCCTTTCCACAGTCACAGAGGCCTAACTATCTGCCAGTCTGCTCAAGCTGTAGTGGGCAGCATAAGCAAAGTGAGTGCCAATTCAGGAATGTGGAATGTTATGCTTGCAAGAAAAAGGGCCATATTGAAAAAGACTGCCGGTCAAAGATTAGCAGAAGACATCAACAGGATTATGATACAGGCTCCCATATGCATTCTGCACACAAGGTAGACACATCTCCTGACGGGAGTTGAACAAAAGTTCTATTATGAGAAAAATGTGAGAGCTGCTGGAGATCCAGAGTTGGAAGTGTTGGCAACTATGAGTGTAAACGGCCAGGGCTGTATAATGGAAGTTGACTTAGGTTCTGGCGATTCGCTCATTGACAAAAAGACATTTTCTCGATTATTCCCACACTATCAGCCTAAATTAGAAAAGCCAGATAGTCAGCTTCAAGATTACAATAAACAGATTGTTGAAATTACTGGAAGCTGCTTTGTAAATGTTCAGTATGGATCAAGTAATAGATTTGTAGATTGGATAGATTTGTAGCTAAGTTTCCATGGATTTTTCAAGAGGATAGGGTTGCCATGTCCTCCAGAATTTAGGGTAGCCCCTGGATTTTGGCTCCTCCACCCGGCTGCTAAATTCACCAGGATTTACACAGATTTCAAATGTGCTGCCCAGATTGCCTGGATTTTACTCTGGATTCGATCACATGGGAGGGCAGAGAAAGAGGGGAAAGTATACAAATCTGTCAAATAAATTTGCTGCATAATTTGCATATTAGCCCACTCAGATTTGGGAAGCTTGAATATGGCAACCCTAAGTTGGGAAAGTATAAGGGACTACCCATGACATTCCAGCTGGATCCTAAAATAACGCCCATTGCTATGAAGGCTCAAAATGACCTTTTGCTCTCTGCCCAAAGATTGATGTAGAATGGGATCATCTCATTGTGCAAGGAATTCTCAAACCAGTCATGCACACAAACTGGGCTACACCCATTGTCCCAGTTATGAATCCTGATGACAGTGTTCACATTTGCGGGGATTACAAATGCAATGTAAACAAGGTGCTAAAGAGAGATCCATATCCGGTGCCTGCTATAAACCAGCTACTTGCTACACTAGCTGGAGGGAGAGTTTTTGCCAAGCTGGATCTTGCTCAAGCATATCAACAGTTGTTAGTCGATGGTGATGCAGCAGATGCCCAAAGTATAATTACACACCGAGGAGCTTTCCGTGTCAAGCATCTTCAGTTTGGAATTTCCGTGGCACCTGGAATATTCCAGGAGAATATTCATGGAGACTTTGCTAGCAGGGATTCCAGGGGTTGCCCATATTTAGAGACTGTAGGTACTTCAGATGAGAAACTCACTGAGCGAGTGAGGGAGGCTTTACAGCGATTTGACAATGCAAAGGAAAATGTCAACTGGGAGTTCCCAGCATTACCTGCCTGTGGTATCGAATTGATGCAGCTGGCATTCACCCGCTAGAAGACAAGGTGAGGGCCATTCAGGATGCACTTCAACCAAAATGGAGGCAAGATTTCCAAGCTTATCATGGTGTATTTCAAGGTTTTTAAAATGCTGGTTTTAAGGTACTTCTTCTGAAAATGCCAGAGCAAATAGGGAGAGGCACTGATGTAGAATCATTAGCATGATTGATGGATTGATTGATTGAGCATATTTTTATACCGCCTAAAACGTATGTCTCTGGGCGGTTTACTGGTGGGTGGAGTTAAGGTTTGTTGCTAGATTCAGGCTGATGCTTCCTTCAAGGACCTGCCTCCGATAAGTTCAGTTATTCTACATGCTTGTCCAAGGATTGTTATTAATAAATACTAGCTGGGCCAGGCGCAGAGCATCTGCGCCTCCGCTGCCCGACCAGCCCGCTTCTCCCCGTTCACCCACCCACCCGCAGTTTCTGGCTGGCGGGCGGGCAGGCTGATGGGTGGGCTTCTTCTCCCCCCCACCCAGCACTTTCTGGTTGGCAGGCCAGCTGGTAAGCCGGCCCATCACCTCCACCTGCCAATTCCCGGTGGCCATGCCGGCCTGCCACCACTGCCTGCTCCTGGCAGCTGGGCCAGCCCGCCGCCACCTGCTCCTGCTGCCCAGCATCCCTGTTTTCTCCCCCGTCCCCGTTGCTAATTGGCTGCTGCTTGCGCACTCTTGCGAGAGCTGCCATGCATGGGATTAGTAACAGGTACGCCTAGGAGAAATAAATACACAGATTGTTCAATAATTCTGCAGTATCCTGCTATTTTGTGAGTAGGGATGTGCACAGATTAAGATATACGTTTTTTCAGCCGTTGACCAGCAAAGGGATGTGCACAGTTCTGCAGGCTGCCGAACCGGTGGTGGGGGGCTTACCTTTACGGTTCGGGGAGGGTGCTCTTACCCCCGCTGCGTTTCCCCCGCCAGTGCTGTGCTTAAAACCAGTCCTGCGGGGTGGCAGCATACCTCCTTCCTGCCCTGGTGCACACTGGACAAGAAGTGGCTGGTGCATGTGCACACATCACACACACACGCACGTACCGGCCATTTCTGGTCCAATGCGCACCAGGGCAGCAAGAAGATATGCTGATGCCCTGCGGGACAGCTTTTCAGCACAGCATTGGCAGGCGGGGAGCACCCTCCTCGAACCTTAAAGGCAACCCCCCTGCTGCCAGTGCAGCCAAACTGCCGGACCTCCGAACCGGTTTGTGCACATCGGTACTTGTGAGCTGACAGCACTATCATATCTTCCCTCCCAGTGGTTGTTGCTAGTGTCTGCCTTGTGTTTCTGTTTAGATTCTGAGCCTTGGACAAGTAAACTCTTCGGGGAAAGTACAGTTTTTCTCTTTTTTAAAAATTCCTTTTGCTGTGCAAATTGTCTTGTGAACCTTTGTCAAAGTGCAGCGGCTGACATCCAAATGCTGTGTGTGCAGCCAAAGAATGCACACCTGCAGCAACTGCGCTCTTGCAGTGCTTGTGCTCCCACTTCAGCAGGAGGTGTATGCAGGGGAGTGATTTTTACCCATCCTGCTCCATCTTCCCATGTTCCGTGAACGTGGGGAGCATTACTTGAGAAAAGGTTCAAGTTAGAGGCTCACATACACAGAAGGCAACCAGATGCCCTGCTGCATCTGTGTAAGCACTGCTGACGGTGTTCTGCAACCAGACAGTTAGGCTCAGTCGTAAAGTTGCACAAATGCAGTTGCATGAAGCAATGCCCATGGCTTCCAATGGGCGTCGCACAACGGCATTCGCACAGCGTTATGACTGAGTGGAACTGCCCTGTTGTGCAACACTGTTGGTGGTATTCACTCACCTCGATGCAGCAGCACAGGCCATGCAGCAATTGCCCGCCTTGCTCTGTGTTGTGTTTTTTAAAAAACCCACAAAAACACGGCAGCCTTGAAGCTAGTTCACTCTTCATGCAGCAGGCTTCTTGGGCTGCCCATTAGACATGTGAAATGTGAAGGAAAGACATCCATCACCAAATACATAGTGGTCATATGCCAGGAAGGCTCAGCCAGTTGTGGCTCTCTGAAGCCTGATCATTGTGCATTCCCAAGTATCTCCCTTCACACTTTAAGTGCAAAAGAGCAAATTGGCAACCAGACAGAAGGCTTTTAAAAGCACTTTTGATTCATTGTTAGAGTAAATATGTTAAGGTTCAGGACATTTACATTTCAGAAACAAAACACATTAATTCATTTTAGAAAAATGTAGCTTAAGAAAAAAGGAGTCGGGTGACTCTGGAACATGTTTTATGTTAAGGACCCCCTCTGTTCCCTATGCACAACAGTGGCAGTCAGCCTGATTTTTGTTTCAGATGCAATGGTTTCCATTCCAAAGAGAGAGAGTGCTATGCCTAAGAAAAGCATGGCTTTGCCCTGACCCTTTGAGGTTGCTTAGCCTTTCCCTGAAGGGCTGCTGCCTGGTTATCTGTAATGAGTTCAAGTTTCTACTTCCTTCACTCACAAAATTAATCTCCTTGTGTGTAGTGTAATGTGGGTTTTGGTTGTTATGTTATTGTTGTTGCATGAAAATTGTGGCATCCAGTATCTACAGATCCCTGCTTCACGTGTTTATTCTTTTTATGTTAAGTAGACCATTTCTGCAGGTAACAAAAGCAGCCTCATGTAACGGTGTGAACTGGCCTTCTATTTTGTGGCAACCTGGTCTAGGCTGTTATCTTCTCCTCTATCTTCTTTTGAGTTCCAATTGTGCAGTTATGCATTTTTTAGTGATATTCATCTTGAAAGGTTAACAAATGAGAAACTAAACCAACCATACAAATAACAGCCAAAAGAACAGTTTCCAAAATGCGTTGCTGTCATGCCATTTCCAATTTGATATTCAGCCGGTTAAAGCTAAAGGCCACCAAGCCGGGGTCGATTAAAGCGTTCTGCCTTTTATGGCTCATTCTTATATGAAATCTCTTAAATATTGCTAATGAAGCCAGTTATCCTACACAGTCCTGTAGTGCGTCCTTTCTAGGCTGGTTCAGTTACATTTCAGTGTCTGGCAATTTACCCCAGGCTCCTATTAAGTGAATTATCACGGCTACTAAATCATCTCTGCAGGGGTTTTCTCTAATCCCATCAAGACACTTACACTCCCTTTCTTCCCTCCTAGCAGCATAATGAATTATTATTTCATGGGGAGCTGTTAAAGAGGCCCCTTTGGAAGAGTTTAATGTGCAACACTGGGAAGGGGGCGGGCTGGCAGCAGCTCAGCAAGGGGGGAAGCTGTGGTAGGTTCTTTAGCCTGGGGCTGGCGAAGATCACAACAGGGAAACAAAGGGCAGCAACAGCACAGTCTCTCCCTTCTCCCGCCCCACCACAGACCTCCTCCCCTGGGAGTTAAGCAGACTTTCCCTCTTCGCCCCAAGGAAGATGGCTGTCTACTCCCCCACCCCCGCCTTTTCTGTCCCTGCCCTCTGGTTACCCTCATCGCCAAGAAAGCCAAAGGGAGTAGGAATATAAATGTTTTCCTTAACCGGAGGAAGCACAGCGCTCACAAACCACTTGCGGAATCCATTAGGCTAATTTATTAAATACAATTTGCCTTGTGTGGCTGAGCTGAGTAATGATAAAAAACATAAATAAGGGAGAAAAGCAGCGGCAGGGAGCCACGGACATGTCAGGCACACGGGCCTTCATTTCCCTCCAACTCAGGCCTTTCCCCCTAACTTCTGGTACTGGTGGGAGGTGGGGAGGGATAGTGGAAAGAAGGTCCATATATTAGGATTATGCTGGGGACAAAGGGACTAATCCCTTATTGTGGATGCGATTCCTTTTTTCTGGATCCTGTTCTAGTCTTCATCCCAGAACTGATTTTAAAATAGGCACTCATAATGACTTTAGTTCTGTTCGTCGTATTCGTATTCATATTGTGTTACTGGGAGCAAACGCTAACAGCAAGTGGGTAGGGTTGGCCTTCACGTATTACATAGATCTATTACAGCAGAGTCCCCAGAGTTGGGAGGGAGCAGAGTTTGAATCTGGAACAGAACTGCAGGAAGGATGCTGTCCTGTATAAAAATAATGCTAGTGCAAAAAGAGACAACACATAATCAGGCCTGTCCTTTGGGCGAGGCAAATTGGGGCAATGGTCCTAGGTCCTGTGCCATTTCAAGGTCAAATGGCCCACACAGGTCCCTCTCTCAGCTAAGAGTACCCATGCAAACCATTTGGAATTAAAAGGGCCAATCCAATGCCTTTCAGCTGAGGGTGCAAGACTGGCCGTTTAAAACTGAAATGGCCCACGTGGGCCACTTGGAACTTAAAGGGCCAGCTCCATGCCTCTCTGTTAAGGTGGCCTGCATACCTCATTTTGCCCTGAGCCCTGCGCTCCCCAGGGATAGCCCTGCATGTACATTCTTTGGCTTTGGGTTTTTCTTTTTTTCAGATTAAAATGCAGATTGACAGAGAGTTGGTGCCAATGCCTGGCATTGTGCATTAGCCTTTTATGCTGCCAAAATTGGCCCTGCTCTGGATTGTTCTGAAATTAATAGCATTATTAACCATGAAGATGTGTTAAAGTGGTGATGGAACATTGGACTGCTATGGGCAAAAAATCAAGGGGCCCATGCATCTACTAGGAACTTCATAACAGATTTGTTGGGGGTCTTCAGAAGATTTTGGCTGTGTGGAAGTAGCCCACATCTCTTAAGCATTTTCTTTTACTTCTTAAAGCAAATAGAATGAAAATATCAGTGTATCAGAGTTAGCATGACCAGACAGAACAAAGGATGGGGTTCCTGTGTCTTTAAAAGCTGAGCAAAAAAAAAATGGTATATTGGCAGATGCAGCTTTTCTCTGCCCTGCAGTGCTATAACAGGAGAAATTGGACCCACACACCACACCCATATCTATTAAAGGTACAGGACCCTCCTGTATTGTATTCAATTACATCTGATCAGAGGTCTGACGACAGACCATTTCCTGGCTGAAAAATGACATTGGGATAATTATGTGATATAACAAAGTCCCTGGGTGCAGAGCAGTTGCAATAGAAAATAACCACATTTTACTTAGGTGTGGTTTAGCCAAATGCCAAACCACAATTCCATGAGGCAGGGTGAAGAAGGGGTGCAGAGGGTGGGAGTGTCAATCCCCTGCTATCAAGAGAGCCACCCACTATCCACTGCCACTGTACTTCCACATTTTGCTGTGACACACCTATTCTTAGAAACCCCTGCTAACTGAGCAAAGAGGCACCTTTCAAAAGTGGTGATTCTGTTCGCAGGGGGAGAGCAACTGGCCCTATCCAACCCCAGCACAGCATCCCTCCAGTGACTGTTGCTGGTGTCTTTCATGTGTTTCTTTTTTAGACTGTGAGCCCTTTGGGGACAGGCAACCATTTAATCAATCAATCAATCAATCAATCAATCAATCAATTTCTGTATGTAAACCGCTTTGGGAACTTTGGTTGAAAAGCGGTATATAAATATTTGTTGTATTTGTACAACAATTTCTTTTCCCCACAACTTGAGTTAGCAAGGCCCCTGCCACCACCGCTTGGCTTCAAAATATAATCTGAAAGTGCTCATATATTCTGCGGCCTCTGAGCACCCACCCATAGAAATGAGGCATCATATTGTCCTCCACCTGAGACAGCAAAATGTCTTGGACTGCCCCTGGTTTGTACTAACCATAGTTTGCACTTCAAATGATTATCTGTATTCCAGAACATCAGGAAAACCATGGTTTATGCAGTTTCTGTCTTGCTCTGCCTTTCCTGATAATCCCTGGATGCTATTCCAAACACCAGGTTCTGGGGGCACAAGAACAAGCCAACCATGGCTTGTCAGTTCAGAGGTAACGCCAAATTGAAGTCTGCACAGGTTAGGGTTTCCAGGCCAGTTTCAAACCATAGTACTGGATTCTGGTTTGGTGGCCACTCACTATTCTCATGACCTCCCCAAACCAGGCTAAGGGAGTCTAGCCCGGTTTGGGAAGGTGGTGTGCAGCACCGGGAGCCAAATGGCTCCTGGCTGCTAGCCCTCCAAAGTACCCCTCCCCTAAAACAAGGATAGCGGAGCAAGTGCTCTGCTAGCCCCATTCTTTTGATCATGAATTGCTGCAGTGCAGCTCCATGCCATGGTGACTCATGAGGAGACGCCTGACCGGGAGGCTACAACATGCCTCCCGGCCTCAGGGGTCTCCCCAGAATGCCCCACACACTCGTGCAGGCCATTCTGGGACTTCCGGGGGCCAGATGGCCCCAATCTCTGCTGCCCCAACCGGCTCTGTGATGGAGCTGGTAATCGTGTGGGCAGCTGATCTGGCCGCCCAGGGCTAGGCGGATGCTCGTGTGTGGGGAGAGTGGATCTGCTCTCCCCACCAAACCCCTTATGGCTCTCCACACTGCTCGTGTGGAAAGCCTCATGGTGTGGTTCATGGCAAACCAGGGTTTGCTGTTACATCTGAATCAAATCTAAGTATAATACAAATATTAAGTGTAATATTTTTCTTTCAAAAGTAACATATTTTAGCCAAAGTGTGCTGTCTGCATTTTTGGAATAACACAGAGGGTTTAAGCTGTGACAAATCTGTAGGTATTTCTCTGTAAGAATGTATTTGTAGAAAACCCATAGGCTAACATCCTGACTAAATTTACTCAAGGAAGTTCCATTGAACTTAAAAAGACAAGTGAGGCATGCCAATAAGGTAATTTGGGGATGACATCTCTGCCTCTGCTGCTGTAGTGGTCAATTTACTGCTTTGTGGTGAAGCTGGATTCCACTTTACTATAACAGGTGCTAGAGGAGAGTGAGTAACTGAAATGGCGAGAGAGTCAATTCACACATAATGGCTGACAAACTAATGAAGCACTTGCATAACAAGCAAAGTTGTGTTCGTGCAAGATCACATAGTTTCACTTTAAAAAACCTGTGCAATTGGCGTTAACATGACATCCTCTTACAAGCACTTCATTAGGATGTCGTCTTTGACTTTTTCTTCTGGAGTTATTAAAACAATAGCTTTTTTATTTGGGTCACAAATTAGTAAACCTATCTGCTTATGATAGCCAAGTAGATATCCAGCAACTCCATCTTTTTGAATTATACCCAAAAGGTATAAATTATCCAACAAAATGAAATCTGTTTTTTCTTCTAACCATGGGTAGAATCTGAATGTCCCCTTCTAACTGGGTAAAGAGGCCTTTTGAACGGGGTGATTCTCTTTATTTAGCAGGGGGAGAGTAACTGGCCCTACCCACCCCCAGCACAGGATCTCCACAGGAATGCTGCTGGTGGTGTCTGTCTTATGTTTATTTTTGGATTGTGAGCCCTTTGGGGACAGGGAGCCCTCTTATTTATTTATTATTTCTCTATGTAAACCGCTTTGGAAACTTTTGTTGAAATATTTGTGGTTGTTGTGAGAGGGGAAACCAACATTGATGGTTTCCCCTCTCACAACAACCACAAAGGAGAACATGAAGGTTTCTCGTACACAGAAAGTATTAAGCCCAAGTCAGGTCTAGCAACACTTGCCAACTTTAAAATGCACTGGTCCAGTCTTTCATTTTTCTGTCTTGTGAAGAACTCTAGGGACTAGAGCGAGTGCGTGGGAGATGACACGTTAAACTGCAGCTACCCCATTTATGGAATAGACTCCCCAGTGAGGTTTGCTTGGCTTCATCACTTTGTTCTTTTAGATGCCAGGTAAAGACTGTTTTGATGACACAGGCCTTTTAAATTCATGTTTTTAAATTTAGCTTTTCAGATTTTATCTGGTTTTTAATTAATTTTAACATGAGTTTTTAATGCTGCTTTGTATTGTATTTTGTATTTTATTTTCACCTTTTTTTTGGTCTGATTTAATGTGTTGTGTGTTTTTATTGTATGTATTAATCCTCTGTTATGAGCCAGCCAGAGAACAATTTGTTATGTGGCGGCTAACAAATAAAGTGTATTAATATGCTATATAAACACAATCTACCAGATGCTATTGACTGGATTTGGTACTTTAATTATCAGGCCCTTTCCAAGGGTCTAGGATAACTAAAGAAAAATTAAAAATATCGTTGTAGTATTCGTACTGTCCCAAGTAGTGTGGCCTTCTCTACTTGATGTGTTGTAATTTTATTGATGCCCAAGGTGTCGAGATGGTGTTCAAGTTCTTTTGGTACTGCACCAAGGACACCAACAACTATTGGCACACTATTGTTTTCTCAATTATCAGAACCTGATTCTGCTCAGTGACTGTCAGATCAGGCATATTGTGCACTAAATGCCTATCAGTTTGTATTCTAAAATCCCAAAGGATTTTTGCCTCTTCATTTTCTGTGACCTTCTCAATTGGATGATTCCACTAATTCTTGCTTGCTGGCAATTTGTAATTCTTGCAAAAGTTCCAGTGGATCATTGCAGCAACTTTGTTGTGTCTTTCCTTATAATCAGTCTGCATGATTTTCTTATGACAACAAACAAGATGCTCAACCATCTCATCCACTTCTATGCATAATCAACACTTACTGTCTTTCTGGGTCTTATCAGTTTCTGCTTGTATAACATTTGTTCGTATTGATTGTTCCTGGGCTACAAAAATGAGACCTTCCATTTCTTTCTTCAATGTCCCCATCTTTAAACGTCTTTATTGTGCTATTGTTGACTTTTGATCGTATGTCATTAAAGAACTGGCCATGCAATGGTTTGTTGTGCCATTTTCCTCATCGATGCATCATCTGCTGTTTTTTGGATTCATCCTTCGATTCCTTTATTTTCAACAGTCCTGTCTTACTCACTTCCTGTAACATTTCATCTTGGCTTTCATTGATGTATTCCACCAATGCTCGTTTTTTTTCTTCAACAACAGATTGTTTGACTTGAAACATTCCACTTCTCTAGGAAGGAGACATTCAGGATTCCTTACATGTAATAACAACAACAACAATAACAATAACAACAACAACTACTACTACTGACTGGAAAGTGTATTTAGTAGTAGTAGTAGTAGTAGTAGTAGTAAGGAATCTCGAATGTCTCCTTCCTAGAGAAGTGTTGGAGAAGGGACAGTAGGATGGGAGTCACTTTTTAATTGTTTATTTTTATTTTTATTTATTTATTTTTACATTTCTATACTGCCTTTCGTTAAAAGAAAACCCCAAGGCGGTTTACAAAAATTAAAACATACAATAAAAAGCAATAAAAACATCAAGCAATAAAAACATCAAGCTAAAAACATATAAAATAGGGATAAAAACAACAGATAAAAACACACAGAAGCAGCAGTAAAAACGTTTATGTAAAAGCCTGGGTAAAAAGCCAAGTCTTTAAAAGCTTTCTAAAAGCCGTGATGGAGTCTGAGGAACGAATGGCCACTGGGAGAGCATTCCAGAGTCTAGGAGCAGCAACAGAGAAGGGAACTTTCCCCCTGAAACCTCTCCCCCACCCTACAACCTTTACCCCTGCTAGAGTTCCAGAGCATCTGTATCCAGAGCAGTGCTTACCTCACAGACAAAGGCCTGGAACCCCACCAGCATAAAGGCATATTGGAAAAACAATATCCCTATTCAGTCATTCAGGATGAAAGACACTCTACACAAGTTGAGTGTCTAAAGCACATCCAGAAGTCTTGCCCCAGCTTATCATCCACCTTCCCTGCCATACTGCTCACAGTTACTGTGGTGTTCATCTGAAGAGGCAAAGGCCATACCCATGATGGTGGGCATTTCCATGAATGGGAGTCTGGGCCTTGCAATTATTGAAATGCCTACCATCAGGGCTACAGTTTTTACCTCTTCAGACCAATGCCTCAGTAACTGTGAGCAGCGCAGCAGGAAAGAAGGTGAGTGACAGCTAGGGTGAGACTTCCAGACCTGCTTTAGATGTACTACTCATGTAGAGTGTCTTTTTTCCTACATAGGATGTGTGCTACACCTGCAGTAAGACAAGAATGCCTCTCCTATTCCCATTTCCCGTTCCACGGGTGATCCACAGTTCATCCACTATGTAGTAGTTCAATCAAAGTCACTGTATTGCAAATGTATTGTCTTTTGGATGGTTCCATCAAAGCGAGTTGTCTTTTGGAAGGCTCCATGCAAATGTCCATTCTTGAGAAGGACCTCATGAACTTGAGAAATACCAACACCATTGATTATAAAAGGCTTCCAAGTAGGTGTGTTCCACTCTGAATGTCATAATGTTCAGAGAGAGGAAGCTGCAGGATGCATACCTGAGATGCAGCCCAGAGTTTACACCCTTATTAGCACTGTTCTAAATGCAATGCTCTCTCCTTTTCCTTCCACAAAATAGTCCTATTTCCAGTCCCATCACTGGTCTGTTAAGTAATTTGCGAAAAGCTAACAAAGTCCGGCTACATCCTCATAGCGACTGTTTAAACCCATTACTTTTTCTTTTAATCAAATCGCAGTTGTGTCAAAATATACAATTCTCTCCATGAATCTCACTGGCTTGTTACAGTTCACCGGTTGACCTTGAAAATGTTTGCTCTCCTAAGTGTCTTCTCTCCGGCCTCCAGCTAAATTGCTCAAGACCAGGCCTGATCATTTTTCTATACACAGAGAATGCTGATTAACATAAGCAAAACAGCTACCCTAACTGCAACAAAGAAACAATTGCTATTTAAAAAAAAGAATGCCCTTGGTTGGGAATATATGGCAAATATACAATTTGATCTACTATTAAAACAAGTATACCTGATATTTAAATCCAAATGTAGAGACCCGTTCCTTGAGGAATAAATGCAAATGCTTAAAACCCACCTAGCATCCTTGTATAAGTGATGAATCCCTATCTCCTTCCTTTTTAATGCTTCTATGAAATATCTAAATCCATTGGTTAACCAAGAAAGGGCAATGCAGTACTGTTTGAACAAGCATTCACTCACTAATATAAGGCATTTGCGCAGGATCGTAAATGGGAAGTTAAGTGCCAGAGGCTATTTTCATGGTTTAATGTATTAAGTAAATAAAAATGTATCTAAGATGTGGCCACACAATTAGTTTTGAGTTATTTATCTGGAGTTTGTATGGTTTAGAAAAACTCCATCTTCTTGGCTGATGCTGTCCTAATGCATTTAACTTCAGCCATCAGCTATGATTAAACACCTGCTGTTGTGGGGAAACAAAGCACGCTAATCCAATATGTATTTCTGACATCTTAAATATCACCCAGTCCCCTGACATCAGGCACAGCTTTTCAGCGGGATGGAATTCCAGAGCATATTTTTCTAATTTATGGATGGACAATAAATCAAAATTAAGCCTTGGGCAATGAAATATACATCAGTGCAGTATGAACTGACTGCAAACTAGGGCACAGAATAGCAGAGGGGGGAAAGGGAGGTATTAATGGAATCCTGAGCTGCAAACCCTGAAGTGAAAATGAAAGAAGTTCCCAGCATTTTATCTACAGAAAATGAAAAAGACAGAAAGAACAAAAACAAAACAAAAAAGCCCCTGTTCTACTAGGTGCACAGCGATTTGTGTGGGAATTTATCCTCTATTACCTTCCTTGCCACCATTTAAAACAGGTTGGAACCAATAGATGGGTAAAGTCACCTTAAGCCCATTCAGATATGCCAGCATAGAGTATTCAGTTTGCATTGCAACTTTATTGGTTTATTTCTCTGTGAGAAACTCAATGTGAAAAACTCAATGGTTCCAATCCATTGATTGGATTGTGCTACAGCTACTGGACTCAGATGAAGACACTAATCTTCAACAACATCAAAAAGCACACCCAAACACAGTTCAACACAAATGTTGGCATTCACACTAAGGTTTTCCTCACTGGATTAGTGTGATCGGAACAACTATGAATGAAACTTGGAAAAGATATTAACTGGGCGGGGGGCAGGAGCTACAGTGTTTGGAAAACCAAAGTTGGAGGCCTAGAAAGAAGACTAGCTTCCAGTCCTAAGGCATTTGAAGGGCCAGGCCTAAGATAAATAGTGTTCTAAGCAAGAAGTGCCTTCTGTGTGTGTGTGTGTGCGCACACACACACACACCCCGTGGTTAGTTTATCACTGCTGCCAAGTTGTGTTGCTCATGCAGGATTGCAAAACCTAGTAGCGTAGGAGGCCCTACTACTGGCTGACATACTGCACAACATTCCCTCTGCTTTGTAATGGCACGAGAATTGCACAAATGCAGTTGCATGATGGACAGTCATTATTTCCAATGACTGCCTGCCACAGAACTGCATTTGCACAATTCTTGCTTCTTGTGCAAGAGCACTCTTGCGCAATTGCACAACCATTCCGTTACAAGGGAGATGGAACATTGCAGTTATGTCAGCCACTGTTTCCCCAGCAATACCCAAGAAAAGGACCCAGAACTACCTCTTAATAATTTGCTGCCTTGCTGCCAGTGCTCTCCTGATTCTAATTCTAGGATCTGGCTGAGCTTTCACAGGCCATACGCTCAACAAACAGCAAGCCACCAAGTTCAGCTCAGGTCGGCACCCTGGGCAACCACCTGGAGGCTTTACAGACCGGACGTTTACCCCGAATCTCCTTTGGAAGAGAATGTGTGCATTCACACACCAGCCAAATTTACCCCGATGTCCCTTCGAGATCCTTGGACCCACTCCACACCCAAATCGGGCTTTGTCTTGCGAATTCTAGCTTATCTCGATGTATTTCCAGGTTTTTGAAATGCTCTTTTAAGCTACTTTTTCTGAAAATGCCAGTGCAAATAGGGAGAGGCACTGACGTAGAATCATTAGCATGATAAGAGGGATACTCTCTTTAGAAATGCAGATATAGATCTTGTTGGGAATTCTCTCTGGTAAGAGATACCTTCTATTACAGCAGAGTGCACGGAGGTAAAACACAGCAGAGTCTGACCAGGCATGAGTGTCTGCTAAGAGCCAAAAGAAACTTGGAGCCAGTTCATAGTTTCAAATCAATATGAGGAGTCTTTATTGGAGAACTCCATTCTCGATAGGAAAGTGGAGAGATAGGATTGAAGTAACTTTGCTCAACATTTACCCTGCAGCATGAAGCCATGTGCGAATAACTCCCAGGTTAACCAACCATTAAAGCTCACTCTAGGCATTAGGAAAGGGGGTCTTCTGGTAGTGGTCGCTCTTTTTCACCTATTAACATTTACTACCAGCCAGGCAGGGGTTGAGAGCTAGTCCCATACTAGAGGGGACAGGAACAACAGATAACCTCTTTTTCAAAGACTTAAATGTCCAATGCCAATTTTTTAAAAAAATTCATTCATTCATTCAGCTTGTCAGTTACTCTCCAATATCAGCTAGCACATCAGAAAATAACTTACTTGTAATTAGTCTTGCTTTTATTAGTGGTTCATTTGTTATATAAAATATTTACTTTACCATTTGACTTTAAGAGCATTCCTTGCTGTAAAATGCTGTTAAAAATTCATTCATTTACTATAGCATCCCACACAACTGCACACAATTAACAAATCCATTATCTAACTGCATGAGCCATTACATGTTTTTCCCAAAGTCAAGCACTACTTTTGGAATTATTGACTTCCACTGATTGTGATAGCAATTAAGGCATTATTCCAGATCCACACGTTTATTATAAGCTATTTTATATTACCTTAATTTATAACACATATTGTAGTATATTGCAATTATTCTTTTAATGTGAACGTGCAGTGCTTTGGGGGCCCAAGGACTGTGAATGTTTCCAACACCTAAGGCTGTCTTGCTTCTTGTTTACATGTCTCTTTGAAATAAGTCTGCAGAGCCCTCACAGACATATTTCTGGGCACAAAAAGGGCATTCACAGGGAGGGGAAAGAAGCAAAATTCACTTCCAGTTCCCTCTACCCTCATCGCATGTGCTGCATTAGTTTCTGCACTCATAAGTCTGCACAGCAAGTCAGCCATTTTTAGATGCTTTTGAGGTGGTGGAGTGAAAAACAGGACAGATTTTTTTAAAATAAATAAATCCCCAGCATCTGAAATCCTGAAGAACCTCTACCAATCAGTGGAGACAATGCTGAGCTAGATGGTTCAATAGTTTGACTCAGTAAAAGGCATTTATATTTTATTCTATTGGGAGTGAGGCTGCAGTTCAGTGGCACAGCATCTGCTTTGCATGTAGAGGGTCCCAGTTTCAGTTCAAGACATCTCTAGTGGGCTAGGAAAGACCCCTGTCTGAAACCGTGGAGAACTGCTACCCGCCACTGTAGACATTACTGAGCTAAGTGTACCTAGGGTCTCATGGGGACATTATTCAACTAACTGTATAAAAGAGACAGATTTAGGGGGGAAATTGGAGCTGGGACTTTTACGCACAGCAGGTTTTACTACAAGTTTATGGGGAGGCTTTACTGCGAACTCAAAGTTGTCTCCCCAAAATGCCACAAATAGTGGATTTTTTTTAACCCCAGATATAAATCGGGCTACATTCTAATGCGCAGTGAAAACACTGAATTGTGTGTGAATTGCTCCCCAATAACTCACAGGGACTTTGGGGTAAATCTAGCCGTAATGTGAATGCACTCCCTCCATTCTGGAGGAGATGTGAGTTCCAGGGCTTCATAAACCCCATGTGAAATGCTTCCTGGAGAAGTAAACATTTTTCTTTGTCTGCTACTGCTGAGGTTACCATCATTTTGAATTTAGGGGGAAAGACATGCTTGTTTACAGATACTGGTGGCCATTTTTATAAGCAGAGGCATTTTTATTTATTTGTTTGTTTGTTTGTTTGTTTGTTTGTTTGTTTAACTTATTTCTATTCTACCCAAAACCTGCATCTCTGGGCGGTTTACAATTAAAATCATTTAATAATTAAAATCATTAACATTAAAATAGTTTAAAACCAAACATTAAAAATATTAAACCTATAAATCTAATTAAAAACCTGGGTGAATAAATGTGTGTTCAGTGCCTTTTTAAAAGTTGCCAGAGATGGGGAGGCTCTTATTTCAACAGGGAGTGTAAGTCCAGGGGCGGCAACGGAGAAGGCTCGTTCCTGCGTAGCTGCCAGACGAGTTGGCAGCAACCACAGACGAACCTCTCCAGATGATCTTAACAGGTGGCGGGGCTCATGGTGAAGAAGATGTTCTCTTAAATACCCAGGGCTTAAGCTCTTTGTTCTTCAGGGCTTTATAGGCAATAACGAACACCTTGTATTTTGCCTGGAAACATATCAGCAGCCAGTGTAGTTCTTTCAACACAGGAGTGTCTCCTAGATGACCCAGAGACCAACCTGGTCACTGCATTCTGGACCAACTGTAATTTCTGGACAATGTACAAAGGCAGTCCCACATAGAGTGCATTGCAGTAATCCAACCTAGAGGTTACCAGCATATGTACCACCATTTTGAGGTCATTCATCTCAAGAAAAGCACGCAGCTGGCATATCAGCCAATGCTGATAAAAAACACCTCTGGCCACCACCTCAACCTGGGACACCAAGGAGAGGTTCGGATCCAGAAGCACTCCCAGACTGCACACCTGTTCCTTCCAGGGGACCGTGACCCAGTTCAGAACTGGCAGATCAATATCGTCTCCCGAGTTCTGACCCCACACAATAAGTAACTCCGTCTTATTTGGATCCAGCCTCAGTTTGTTATCCCTCATCCAGCCCTTTACTGCCTCCGGGCAAGCATTTAGGGAGGTTATGCCTTCTCCTGATGATGTTGAAATGGAGAAATAGGTTTGGGTGTCATCAGCATATTGATAACACCCTGCACCAAATCTCCTGATGATCTCTCCCAGTGGTTTCATGTAGATGTTAAACAATATCAGAGACAATACAGAGCCTTGAGGCACACCATACGAAAGTTCAGATTTGGAAGAACAACAGACTCCAAGAGACACCATCCGGAATCTGCCTGTGAGGTAGGAGCAGAACCACTGCAAAGCAGGGCCTCCCACCCCACAACACCCTTAGATGCTCCAGAAGGATACTATAGTCAATATTATTGAAAGCCACCAAGAGATCCAAAAGGACCAACAGAATCACACTCCCTCTGTCAATTCCCAATTGGAGATCTTCCATCAGCCCAACCAAGGCAGTCTCCACCCCATAGCTCACCCGAAAGCCAGTATGAAATGCTCTAGGTAATCAGTTTCCTCCACGACCGCCTGGAGCTGGGAGGCCACCACCTTCTCAATCACCTTGCCCAGCCATGGAAGGTTGGCGACAGGCCTATAGTTGCTAGGGATGTGTGAACCGGTTTGAATTCAAACCAGGGTTGTTCGAAGGTTCGAATTCGAACCGAACCAGCCATCAGGTTCGAGCTGTAGGTTCGAATTCGAACTGAACCTGGGGGTAGTTCTGTTCGAACCGGTTTGAACTGGTTCAGACATCCAAAAATGGGTAGGATGGTAGCTGGCACCCAGGGGTACCTTCCACCCAAACCCCAAAGCAATCGGACACTCGTACGACTTTTTATGAATTTTTGAAAATTATTTTTATTTTTTTCTCATAGGGTATAATGGGACTCCAACCAGCCCATTATACCTTATTGTGGAGCACCCATGGATGCCAACAACCACCCAAACCCTGAAGCAATCGGACAGTCCTACGATTTTTTATGAATATTTGAAATATTTTAATTATTTTTCTCATAGAGTATAATGGGACCAGCACCAGTCCATATCCCCTATTGTGGAGCACCTAGGGGCACAAAAGTGGGGTGGGTGGTAGACAGACAGGGGTGCCTACCACCCACAAAACCCCAAGGCAATTGGACACTCCTCTGATTATTGGTGAATTGTTAAAGTATTTTTGAATTCCTCATAGAGAATAATTAGGATTGCAGCAAATGTATAGCTTCACGTCAGGGGGAAAGGGGTGTCATAGAGCGGAGTGTGGTGGGTGGTAGTTCCTAGGGTGGGCAAGGAAGCTATCAGAATTATTTGAAAGGAATTGGGCAAAGGGCTGATTTTTAAGTGATTTTTGAAGTTTATGTGTCTTTATGGTTAGCAATGAGAGTGGATTCATAGTTTGTTATTGAATCTACACTCAGAACACTTCAGAAACAACAAAACCCAGTACCCCATGGGTTAGCAACCCATGGGGGTGGTTGGCACCCTCTTTGCACTAGACCACCACTCACTCTGGGCCACCCCAGCACCCCACAAGTGGCTTTAAGGTTTTTCTCCATAGGGAAGAATGGCGGTTTCAGCAGCCCCATAACTGCACTTGGGCGGTGCTGGGGTGGCCCAGAGTGAGGGTGCCAAGAGGGTGATCTGTGATTATTCAAAGAGCGGCCTTTGTCTAAAAACAAGGTTTAAATGTGAGTTTTCTCCAGACCTGCCCTGTGCTTTGCCACCCCTCATCTCTGCCCTATTATTTGTTGCACAATAACCTTGCATTATGCCACAAAACCTCAACTGGAGATATTTGTGGTTCCTGGTGATGATGACACCAATTCACCATACTGTACAGGTGTAACATCTCAGATCTGCTAGAAATGCTAATGCAACATGACAGGACATCATTTTGTCCAGCAAGATGCTCTTTGCATTTGGAGGGGCAGCCAGGTAGGGAGGTCTTAGCAGATTACATGATACTGTTTTAATGCGGTGTATGAGAATTTATGTTTCTAATTTAGGTTTTCATATTCACTCAGTAATTTTTCTTCCTACCAAATTATTTACTTATACTATAACCTGAGATGTAGAGTGGAAATTCTTCCAGAAAAAAATTTCCATACTTAATTTTTCCATGGAAAATTTTCCATTTCTAAAATATCTGTTTGGCTACTTCAAAAACTAATTTCCCTTCCCTTACAAGATACAGGGAAGGGAAATTAATATAGTGGAGGTATTTTGTTTTTCATTGTATACATAGCTCAAATAACATGTCAAATGAGATCAAAATCTATTTAGAGCATCAGAAAAATTTGGAAAGGGGTTTGTTTTTTAAAAATAAAAATTAATGCAATTTTATACAAATGAGGGAGGGATTTGCATGTTTCAATTTCAAAATTTTCCAATTTTCTGGAAAACCCGTATCTCTGACTATAGCTTCTTTGGTTAATCACATGGCACTTGGATGACAATAACAGAGGTACAAAGATACTCACATTTCTCTACTATAAGGATTTATTATGCATGAAAGGTGATAATTTCCATGGACAAAATAAGGCTAGACAGAGGTGAAAACTGAAAAGCTATTGGGTAAACAAAGGAATCACTCAGTCTGGACATATCATTGTAATATAGATCACTATTGTGCAAATCTAAACCAATTGATTTAACTTGTAGAAAGACTATGGAATAAACAGGTATATGATAAGAGTGATATTACATCATTATGCATTATGACGGGCCATTCCTGTACCAGACAAAGGTGCTTTACTGCTAAGGTACTCTGTTTATTCCCCTCCTCTCCCTTTCCTGGCCAAAGCAAAGTAGTCAAGCCAGCACAAGTTATAACAGAGTGGTTGGACACTAGAAAAGGAGTTTGACAAGGCTGTCACATCTGCTCAATATTTATACAGAAATAATCATGTGTATTGCTGTTGATGGTTTCCATAGTGGTATTAGCACTGGCAGAAGGAGATGTAATCTCAAGGATGCTGATGACATCCTTATTGCTGAGTCTGTGGTTTCTTGCATCCGAAAGCAAGAGGCTGAAACTAGGTGCTGAGAATGACAGTTGAGAAGGAACATATTTCAATAGCATTACTATATGGAAATGAACACGGGAAGCATGGAAGGGAATATGGCAGCCAAGATTATGCAGTGGATGGAAACTGCCGCCTTTTTCCTAATCTGCAAGCTTACAGTTCTAAAATGCTTAAAAAGCTACAATGGTATCCTGTTCCAAGTCAAACTAGGGTCTCCACCAAGGCAGGGATCAGGGAGGGACAGCTCCAAGGGGAAAGGGCTCAGGACTTAAGATAGCTCCAAGCAGGAACACAAGAGAGCTTGGTGTAACCACCATAAGAGGGATGCCGTTCCAGTGGCTGTTTAGGACGACCACTAGATTTTATGGCTGCTGCCCAGGTAAGGTGAAATGGCTCTGCTCAGTCACAGGAATTTGGGAAGCTGCCATATACTGAATCAGACAATTGGTTCATATAGGTTGGTATTGTCTACACAGACTGGCAGTGGCTTCTCCAAAGGTTGCAGGCAGGAGTCTCTCTCATCCCTATCTTGGAGATGCCAGGGAGGGAAGTTGGAACTTTCTCTATACAAGCATGCAGGTGCTCTTCCCAGAGCAGCCCCATCCCCTGAGGAGAATATCTTACAGTGCACACTTGTAGTCTCCCATTCAAATGCAAATCAGAGTGGACCCTGCTTAGCAAAAGGGACAGTCCATGCTTGCTGCTACTGCAAGACCAGCTCTCCTCTCCTGGGAAAGACTCTCCTGGAGTCTTTCCCAGGCCTAGCTAGAGGCTGAACGAATGAGCTTCTGCATGCAGAACAGGAGTTCTACTATATGGTGTATAGGGGCCTTGCCAGATTTTCTAAGCACTGGTTCCAGCTGCACTGGAGGACCTCGACTTGGACTGGCAGATCCTCAAGGGGCTCCTCCAGGTCAGAGGATGAAGGCCGGGCTATATCCTCAGCTCATGGTGGGGTGTTACTGCTGGTTTTCCTGGCATGAGGGGGTCAGTGTGAGGTCACCCAGCTGAGTCATAGGGTATTCCCACCTTGTCTCAGCCCCTAAACAGTCCAACTCATCCCCCAATTGGGGTGTTCCAGATCTGGGGTCATGATGACTGGCTCCTGGGCTATTTCTGTGCACAATTCAAAGTGCTGGTGCTTACTTCTGAAACCCCACAGGCTTGGGACCTGCATATTTGAAAGTATGCCTGCTCCCACATCAATCTATCTGTGCATTGAGATCTTCCTCTGAGGCCTTCCTCCAGATGCCCCTGCCATTTGAAGTGCAGCAGGTGGTGACTGGGGAGAAGGCTTTCTTGGTTGTAGCACTCTTTCTGTGGAATTCTCTTCCCAGGGAAGCTCACCTGGCATCTATGCTGTTATCCTTTCAGCACCAGGCAAATACCTCTTTATTCTCCCAAGTGTTTCAGGTTGTTTTAACTGCTCTTAAAATCACTGTTTTGAATGGCTTTATTTTTTGATATTTAATTTTACTGTTTTGTGTTCTATTTTGTAAACTGCCCTGGAAATGGTGGAAATGTTGTTGAAGGGTAGTATAAAAAACTTACAATGAGTAAATAAGTTAAAGTACAGTACCCAGACTATGGAAAACACCTATATCGGGCAGCAGCAATATCAGAAGATGCTGAAAGGCATCATCTCATACTGCACAGGAGATGGCAATGGTAAACCCCTCCTGTATTCCACAGAAGACAACCACAGGGCTCTGTGGTCGCCAGGAGTTGACACCGACTCGACAACATACTTTACCTTTACACAATAGGAAAGGGGGAATCATTCAAGGAAAACCCTAGAGCAAAGATGGAGCAATCTGTGAAGACATACTCTAGGTTACACAGACTGCCCATCTTGTAACCATGTATGGTGTACTTGGCTATAATGCCAATCAGAAACTTTGTCAGTGAAGAAAACTCCACCCTGCCCCAGCATACTACATAGTTCCCTAACTCCAGAAACCATGAGTACAGCATTTGTCTGAAGGGACAAACACTATACTTGGGGTGAAATATTCCCCATGACTGGAAAAAATGGGGCACCCAGCATTTCTAATAATGGGGAGGATCTCTCTCTGGGTATAGTCTTTGTTGCTTAAGACAAACAGTGTACTTGTGATCAGCATGGCAAGGGGTGAGGCAGCCTGGTTGGTGTTGTAACCATGTACACTGTACAAAATTACAGAATGCATTAATGGGGCTAGTACATTTGACATTTCATGGCCATTTATTTATTTATTTATTTATTTATTTGATTTCTATACTGCCCTTCCAAAATGGCTCAGGGCGGTTTACAATTAAAACACGTAAATTTAATTGTAAATTTTACAATTAAAATTTAGACTCACTGTTGGCTTCCAACTCTAGACTATGAAAGTTATACCATAATAAATCTGTTGGTCTTTAAGGTCCATAAGACCCTTTGCCCTTTTTAAAAATATACACAGCCTAGCCTATGAAAGAAAGATCAATTTAAATGAAAACCAGCTTATATCTTTTTTTAAAAGGTAAAATTAAACTCTAGTGGTAAGCCCAGGACACGTTTCACTTAATTTCTACTAAACCCCTAACTGGTACTGTATATGGGACTTACGTTGGCTTGTAGTAGTGAAATTTGCCTGTTACCTCCAAATTTTTCATTCTAATTCAAGGCTCATTTATATTAGTATGTAATAGTAGTAACCAGTGCCTCAATATACAGGTTTCAACCCTAAGAGATGAAGACCAACATATAGAGATGTAACTACTGTCAAAATGAGTTAAGCCCAGAGTGATGATGATGACAATATCTTAGCCTACAGGAACATGACAACTGATTGAAGGAAGTATCAGCTGTTTCCAGAATCCTGAAGATTTCACTCCTTTATATCTGTATTTCCTGGAAGACAGACGGGGGTGGGGGGAGATGCTGGTATTCACCAGGGAAATTACAATCTTCTTTGATGCTGAAATTTTGACATTGTGTGTGAAAATGATCTACAGCAAAGAGTTCACTAGGACAGTCAACAACCTAAGTGTGTGTAGTGACTAAAGCAGTGAAAGTGCACTAAGGTTTACATTTAGGCAAAAAACATGAAAAAACAAATGCTGAGAAATAGGTCAACTATATTGCCAGCTCTAATTGCCTGCTAGTTTTTACAGTTTGCAGTGATCTGATAAAAATCCAAAAACATCCTACATCATTGTCCATCCATAGCAGAACAGCAGTAGGAGTAACAGCAGTAATATTACTGTGTTTCCTAGTTGCCTTATCGTGGGTGTTGTTACTGAACTGTATTTTTATTTGGAGTGTATGGCATTTTCTGAATAGAAGGAAAGGATAAGAATCCCCAAATAAATAAAATGTTATATGCCCCTCTCCTATACAGGAGAACCCCGTTAATCGCAGACCCATCATCCGTGGTCAGGTAATTGGCACCCAACCTCAGTATATACAGGAGAAAAAAACAGCAAAAAAGGGTTGATTTACACGTATCTGCGGGTTGCGGTGGGTGGAAATGACCTCTGAGGTTATTTCCGCCCACCATTTTGTGTAAGGGAGCCTTCTGGCTAATTTTTTTTTTTTAATGGAAAAAACGTGATTTTTCACTGGAAAAAAATGCAAATTGCAGCATTCAGGGGGCACTGCTGGACAGACTGAACAAGGTAGGACACTTTTCTCTGTGACCTTAGGGCAATTTAACCTGTTTTTGGTACTTGTTTAACCTCTGGGAACCTAACCCCCGATATCCCATATCTTCACTGATCATGTTTTATTACAGGTATGCACATCTATTGGATGGGAGTATAAATACCCTGGCTGACATCCAGGGTCAGCCCAAGGTTCAGGGGTGCCCCAGGCACCCCCCGCCCAGGCACCCTCCTGGCCACAGCAGGTGGGCAGGAAGGTGGGCCCTGGGCAGGTGATGGGGAGTGCACACCTGCCCTCCTTGCTGCCACCATCTCTATCTGCTACTTTGTAGGTGGGGTGGGTGGTGATGGGGAACACCCACCTACATGTCTGCCCTCCTCACAACTGCTGCCTCTGCCTCCACTCACCACAAATGCAGTTGGTGAAGGTGGCAGTGAGGAAAGCAGGAGGGAGGGAGAGCTGGTGTTCCCCAGGGAAGGAGTGGAGGGCGATGACCTTTTGTCACCACCTGTCCTGGCCAGCTTTGCATTCTAAGTGAGTGCTTGGCCCACTTTAATGGGCAGGCTGACTCTGCTGACATTCAAAGCAACAGAGTGTGGATGCACCAGGAAGATATGTCAATGCTGCAGAGTACTTACCTAGCTGCAATAGTGTGTTAAGGAGTTAATTTTGATGCTTTTCTCTGACTCCAGGAGTGCCCTTCATCATCTGAAAATATGTCCCTGAGGGCCATGCAGCCCTCAGGGACATATTTTTGGGTACACAGAGCACTTCTGGGGACAGAACAAAGCACCAAAATTTACTCCTCGCCTGCTGTTGCACAGGTGCAGTAGTAGTGGGGTACCTCTCCACAGCACAGATGCATCTACACTCTGTTGTTCTGGATGTCAGCCCCTGTGCCCAGAATATCCATGGAAATGCCTTCTCCTATATGAACTTCCCTGCATCCCAAGAATAGCTGCTCTTCTCCAAGCATCTTTTTCTGGGGAGATTAAATCAGTCAGTGCCTGGGGCAGAGTTTTATCTGTGTTTGGCACTCCAGCGGTAGAATATGCTTCCCAAAGAAGCCTGCTTGGTCACAACTATTGCAATGAAAGCAGTAAGGAGAAACCTACTTATTTCATGTCACTTGATTTTTCTCTATTATTTTCATATCTGTTTAATAATGACATTTTCTAACTGTGCTTATTCATTATTTTTGCAGTTTTTATTTTATTGTTGCAGTTTTCTTCATATATCAAATTAAGCCCAGTTCTTACAGAAAGACAGTTGTGGAATGTTAAAATAAATAAGGCAAAGGGGAGGTTGTTCTCAGAGTTACCTCTCTAAAATCTTGTGGATTTGTGGCAGAATTTTCTGCTAAATGGGCACGCATGCAGATAAAATGCATGGGTTTTCAAATGCAATGGAAAATGCCTTTTATAATGCTATCGGTAGCATTATAAACATTATTCCTTGGATGAATCTGTTATATAATGGAATGTTTGATTCTCTATCTCATGTGAGCTTTCTTTCAGTTTCCATTCCAGTTATTTTGCTCAGCATAGCTCTGATTTATACCAGTGTAGATAGGAACAGGATCAAGCCCATTTCCCCCAAAGTTAAGTTATACACTTACATGGCCCAAGTTTATTATTTTGTAACTGATTCGGTTGTCCAGTTTATTACCAGCAGTTTGAATCTGGACTAGGCTGGTATTGGCTGAAAGTTATAACCAAATGACAGCTGTTCAGGGACCTATGTGGAATGAGCTGGCAATTTCAGTTGAGTCTCTATCAGACAAGGTAATGGCAGAAATTGGCATCCTTTATGGCATTTTCAAGACAGAGGCCAAAGCAGCAATGGGCATGATGACAAATGACCACCTTGCTATTTGGCCTGTCATCAAAGATAGAATGAAACCTTTAGGTCGGGACATTATACATCCGAAAGCTTTCCCAGCAGTGGCTGCTGCAAAGAGAACATGAAACCTCTGGCTTGAGCAGAATGTGCAATACTATGAATTCTGGACCTCATCTGTCTGGGTTTGTGCCCAACTCACCATGGCCCTTTTTCTCCCCAACCACTTTGGTGTCTTGCACCAATGCACTCCATAAAACTGGTCCTAGAAAGGACTCTTTAGAAGTCCAATATCTGTACAACACCTGTGGAATTTCTTGGTGCCTACAGGTGGTTAGCACATCACGCCCCATGACTTTGGATCTTTGCAAAGACATTTCTGATTGTTATACATTGACACTCCAATGCAACTATAAGCTATATATACATAGCAACAGGCTGTTATGGGTGTATTCCTGGCTGGATGGGGAATCACATGGGGGGGGGGAATCCTGTGCATATAGTTCTGCTCCCTGATTGAACAACTCAGTCCCTGTGCATATGGAGCCCTTTAAAGAGGTTTTTTTTTAAAAAAAATCCTGCAGTTCAATAGTACATGAGGAAGAGCAGCTTGGATTCAATATTCCCCTCCTCTTCCTTGCCTTAGGCCAATTGGCAGGATTTTAGCTTTTTTTAAAGGGCCGTATATACACTGAGTTGTATTAGAGCCTGAATTATTAAATTGTCAAGAGTGCCAATTTGGCCCCTTCATTCACCCTGACTTCCTAAATGCTAACCAAACCCAGGCCATTGACCTCTTTACAGAAAAATAACTTAAACAGTTTGTTTTCAGCTAGGATGCCAATGCATTATATAGCTTTAGCCCAGTGGGAAGCATGGTGAGAGAGAGAGAGAGAGAGAGAGAGAGAGAGAGAGAGAGAGAGAGAGAGAGAGAGAGAATTTGTGTTTAACAGCTCATTTTCAGCTGTTTTTTTGTGGGGTGGGGGGAAGGCTGTTTGTTTTTTAGTTTTCTGGTTTATCTTATTTCAAGCTTTAAAAAAATATTTAAAAATCACTTAGCATTTTATTGCAACAAGTAAAAATAAATATACATAAAACAGAACTCATTTTGCATGAATAATGAGAAAGACACACATTAAGCCAGAAAACTGTACGAAAATACATTCATCTCCCATAGGGCCATTACAGAAACAAAGTGCTTGACTAGTGTCTCAAAGAGCACCATTTAAGCTTCCTCAAAGAGTTATAAGTATTTGAAGGAATACACAACAAAAATATTGGCAATAAATCAGTAATGAACCACAACAGGCAAGGAATACATACAACACACTGATTAAATTCCCAATGCAAAACTGACTTGCAGGAACCAAAGTCGTCTGTATGGTGATAGTTATTCTCTAATGGATACAAAGTAAGTCATTTGGCTAACATCTCATTGGTGCTATCTCAAGAGATCCTTAACTTTTGGAAGGTGCCCACTTGATTGGAGTTTATAGCTAGGTGATAGCAAACCTTCTCACAGATTAGCTAGAGATCCTTATTCATATTAACACCCTGTCCAAAACACAGTTCTTAAATGGAACTTACCTTTGAGTGAAATGTTTAGGATTGCTGTGTTAAGCCCAACATGACATGACAGAAGCTTTAGGTTTGCACTTTCCATTGTTTGGTCTGAAAAAAAGGGTAATGGTGTAGGAAAAAAATCAGTTATGTTAGTCTGAATCAATTTGGGTGATTTGAGTGCCATTGTGAGGCCCATTTGTCCAGAGAAAGCTGTAAAAATGGCTCTCAAAATTGTGCTTTTTTTCCTGGGGAGAACTCGTCTACCAGTTGGGGTCGTTGGGTAGACCAACCCTCCACTCTGGACTTGGCGCATCAGCCCTCCAAGACCCAGTAGACCAGTCATAGGAACATAGGAAACTACCATATACTGAGTCAGACCATTGGTCTATCTAGCTCAGTATTGTCTTCACAGACTAGCAGCGGCTTCTCCAAGGTTGCAGACAGGAATCTCTCTCAGCCCTATCTTGGAGAAGCCAGGGAGCGAACTTGAAACTTTCTGCTCTTCCCAGAGCGACTTCATACCCTGAGGGGAATATCTTACAGTGCTCACACATCAAGTCTCCCATTCATATGCAACCAGGGCAGACCCTGCTTACCTATGGGGACAAGTCATGCTTGCTACCACAAGACCAGCTCTCCTCTGTCCTCTGAGGTGGGCAAATTCACTAAGTCCAGAGCAGAGGGCTGGTCTACCCGATAACCCAAACTGGTAGACCAGCTCTCCCTGGAAAAAAAAAAGGCATCAAAATGGCACTCAGATCACCCAAATCGATTTGAGTGATTCATCGAGACAGCCAGCCAAGCTGGCTGTTTTCGACAATTCAATGATTCTGCTAATTGATTATATATATAGATAGATAGATAGATATCTATCTGTTATGTTTTAACCTGTACACCACCTGGAGATGTCTATATCAAGCTCCCTCCCCCCCCCCCACTCTCTCTATATATGAGATGACGACTATGGGTGTGATGGAAGTTCCTGACTAAAATAAAGCAACTATAAGCAAGAAGAAGAAAAGGTGGGAGGAGATAAGTAAGCAAAAGTCATCTAGAGACATCTTATCTCTCCTCCTCACAATTCACAAAGAAACAGCTTCATCACCACTGCTTCTGGGCCCTCTTCAATTATATGTGTCGGTGAGATCTCACTCGTAACTAACACAAGGAAGAATTTAGAGGATTTCTTATTTACTAAATGGGATATATGCACTCTTCTGATAAGAATACCCACCATGTCAGTCCTATGACTGCCCATAATAGAAAGGGAGCCAATTTCCACTTCTGCCATTTATCTCTTGCTGTGATAAACATGAAACAGTCATGCACAAAGATGAACAGCCAGAAAGTATCTGGGAAAGAATTCACAAGTTGGAGAACAAGGGTTGTATTACAGTCTCTGGGTTTCCCACTTCCCACCAGGTGAGAAGTTCCAGGGGTCTGCAATCTACTTGGATTCTGGTTTCCCTTGGAACCAGTGGCTGGCATACTGCACAGAGATCATTCCATTAGTGGATGAAGCTATTTGTGCAATTACTAATCCTTCATCTTCATCTTTTGGGATCTCCTCTTGGCCTGGAAGTAGAAGTTGAGATAAACAATCTGCAGTTGTATTCCAAATCCCTGGCAAATATCCCATCTGGAAATCAAAGTCTGTAAGTCTGGTGATCCATCTGGCTACTCTTAGAGTCATTCAACTTGATCCCTAAGTAGTAAATAAAGCAGTTAGGGGTTTATGGTCTGATCATAAAGTGAATTTTCTACTTCTTTTTCAATGACAGAATACATCTTCTCTGATGCAGTAAGCACTCTGGAAGCAAAGGCAACTGTAACTTTCCTGTCCCCTTCTTCCTGGATCAAAATACCACCCAAACCATATCCAGAAGCATCAGTGGTTACAACAGTGTACCTGCTGGTGTCAAAAGGGTGAGAGCAGGGCTTCCAACAATGGATGATTTGATCTTATGAAAACTAGCCTGTAGGATGCATCCCAGTTAAATGCTACATTCTTTTTAAAAAGAAGATACAATGGAGCAACTTTTGAGGCAAATTGTATAACAAATTTAGACTAATACAGAGTCCTAAAAATGATTGAAGTGCATCCTTGTTGTGTGGCTCTGGTGCTTCCCAAAAAGTCTATTTTGGGATGTACACCACTCTAAGATATTGAGCATCATGCTCCTCAATGGTTTTGCCATGCACTAAAACATCATCCTGAAAGTAAGTGATGCCATCCATAGTCCGAAAAATAGCATGCATCATTCTTTGAAATATGGAAGCTGCAGAAGCTAATCCAAAGGGCAGTCTTTTGATGGAAAGAGACTCCCTGTGGTAATGAAGGCTGTGGGAACTTTTTGTGGGGACTTTTGCAGGAACTTTTGAGCAGAGGAATTTGATTATAGGCCGAAGACAAATTCAAAGTTGTGAACACTGAGGCCTCTTTCAGAGTAAGCAGCATTTTATTGATATTCGGTAATGCATGACAATCCACCACCATGTTAGGGTTCACATCTCTTAAATCCACGCACATAGAAAGTGTACTGTTTGATTTCCATACAATAACAATGGGAGATACCAGTTCTGATGAACCAACAGACTCTATGATGTCAGCATAGTCTTAAAAGCTTCTCTAAGTGATTGGTGCAATGCTATGGGTATGTTCCTCACTTTGTATTGTACGGGCATTTTTTATTTTATTTATTTATTTATTTATTGTTCAACTTTCATGAGGCATCCTAAAGCTGTTTACAGAAGTCAAAATACTGTACAATAAAACTTCATAAAAATCACATTTAAAACCTTAAAATCAGTTTAACAGTAAAAACTATAAAACATTTTTTAAAAAACCCATTAAAAAGACAAACAGAAGCAGGAGAGATGAGAGAGGTGGCAGGTTCTAAGCAGTAAAAGCCTGAACAAATAAGAAGATCTTTAGTTGTTGTTTTTTAAAGCAGCCACAGATATCAAAGAGCAGACATTCAATTCACTATTGCATTTGCCTTTTCTGAATTTTTATGTTTGAAATGTATGGCAGTATCAGGAGTATCAGCAAAAACATCCAAGAAATATGGATGCTCCATCATCTGTGAGTTCCATGCTATTTGGGTCTAACACTAGACTCTTTTTTGTGACACATACGCTTTCCCTTCTGTAGTACATAGTTTGTACTGTGGGTGGAAATCTGAAGGCTGCACGTGCAGATCTGATGTAGTAAGGAGTGTCTTGTACAGTAGATGGGAAATGATAGTATACAGAGAACCAGAACCAGCCATCCTTGGTACTTCCTGGCCATTAAGTTTTACTTGACAATATGGAGAAGCAGTCTGAGTCTGTCACACTTAGAATGCAGTCAGGAAGTGGTTCATCTGCCTCATCCTTATCATACATAGTGAAGCAATAATGGAGTGGATTGCAGTCTTGCAAACCTTAGCAAAGTGTTCCTTTTTCTTGCACCTGTTGCAAGTTACCTTCCATGCAGGACAGTGAGCAAAATTGGCTTTATGGGCAGAGTCTCCACATCAGTAACACTGATAGCTCTTCCTTTCCTGTGCTGCCACTTTCCAGGGCAGTGCCATATGAGAAGATTGGATTTGGAATGATTTAGACTCAACAGCCTAGATTTCAGGAGGTTGATTGGGGTACCAAAGAGAGAGATTTGGCACATCTCTATTACTTATAAATTTTTCCTTCTAGTAGCAGTTTTTCATGCAGTTTGGAGCAGTTTGTTTTTATAACAATCTGATCCTTGATTATTTCATCAGTAAAGTTGGCAAACTCACAGGTTACACTTAAGGCATGCAATGCTGTGACATATTGATCAATAGATTCACCAGGCAGCTGGGATCTAGAATAAAACTTGTAATGTTCAGAAATCACATTCAGAGTAGAGTTGAAATGATCATCTAAGGCTTGAAGAGCAGTTTCATAAGGATTGGCATCCCCTTCCAAGTTGATAGGAAAGGTCAAATGAGTATATATTATTTGGCCTTTGGGCCCTGGTAGTGAAGCCATATAGCCTTCTGCTTTGCTGGTGTAAAATCAGGGATCTGTATAGTGAGAAGGTAATTGCAGAAATAGGACCTCCATTGTTTCCAGGGAAGAGCAGGTTCTCCTGGGGTGGACAAGAAAAAAAGCTGGTGTTAGGATTTGAGCCATGCTGCTGTGGGCATCCAGTGAACAACATAGTTCAGGACTGATAAGGAAAAGTACCTTCAGGAGTTGTGCAGGTCTGGAAGCTGGAGAAAAAAAATCAGCAGCAGCAATAATAGAAAGCAGTGCAGAAAGGTAAGCACAGTAATGCAATGAAATAAATAGGAAGGAACATTCACAAGCTTTGCAGGCTCACACGCATAGCTGGTTCAAAATCTCATCACCAAATGTTTTATTACTGCTTTCCTTGTAAACACAAAATAATCTTATATGGATTTAACAAAGACTTTATTCCAGGAACAAATCCATTTTCTCCCTCTTCTTTCCCTCCCTTTTCTTTCTGACTCCAACCCCCACACTCTCTATATAAGATCCCTACTGGGACAAACTTCCAAATAACAAAAACACAAAACATTACTATAGAATACAAGAATGCCTTCATGACATTTCTAGGATGAGAGTCATCTGTTCACCTCTAGGATGAAAGTCACCTGGGATCATCACGCAACAATTAAACTTACAACTAAGTACATCAATTTCACTGCAGTAGTTTTTAGGATAGAGTGTTGGATTTGACCTGGAAGACTTGATCTCAACATACTGGATGCTCTTGGGCATGTAGCTCTCATCTTCAAGTCCCTAACAGTACAATGGGCATATTGACTACCTGTCTGAGAAGGCTGTGGTGAGAATGAATGAATGAAATAAATTGTAAAGCGCTTTGCACACCAGATAATGCTATTAACATGAAAATAATCAGCAGCTTGTCAAAGGGCATCTCCCAAATCCTTAGATGGGAATACATCTGTCCTTGGATTTAATCCATAGCATAGCAGAACAATGGCAAAACTCCCACATATCTTCTATATATTTAATTCTCCTAAATGTACCCATTGCTAATCTCATGTGTGGCAGCTCTCGTGAGAGCAGCTGCCTGGGGGATAGTGATGGGGACAGGAGACAATGGGGGCGATGGTGGGCTGGCCTGGCCCAGCCTGGCCCAGCTGCCAATCAGCCAAAGGAGGCGGTGGTGGGCCGGCCTGGCCCTGGCCCGGCCGCCGGTTGGTCAGAGGAGGCGGCGGCAGGCTGACCTGGCCCGGCCACCCGCTGGGAGGAGGAGGCAGGAGGAGGCTGCCAGCCACCGGGATGAGGGGGTGGGAAGAGGTGGCGGGCTGGCTTTCCAGCCGGCCCGCAAGCCAGAAAGGGGAGGCAAGAAGAGGGTGGCAGGTAGGGGGAGTGGCCAGCTGGTGGTGGTAGTGGTGGTGGTGGGGGAACAGCAGCGGTGGGTGGGCCGGCCAGAGGCACAGATGCTCTGCACCTTGCCCAGCTAGTTCTAAGTATTCTTGATAGAATCTTTTCTCTTCCTTGCCTTCCTCACATGCATACATCCCATTGGTCTTCCCTTCCCTTCCTGCTTTTGCTCTTCATCCTCCCATCCCTTCCCATAATGCTTTGCTTTCTCCTCTAGTTTCATCTTCCAGTCTCTTCTGTCCCCTTCTTCTCCCTTTGGAAAAGGCCCTTCTTAGCACACATTAACATGTGTCATGAGCATTAATGAACAACTCCAGAAGAAAGGGAAAGAGAAGAAGAGGAAAAAGCAGCTCGGCGTTGCTGTCAGTTTTTAACTAATTCCTGCAGACAGCCCTGAATTCCATGGTGTTGGTTACAGCTGTGAAATCGCGATAAGCTACAGCCCTGCTGTGTTCTCTACCTTTTCATCAGTTGGTGCATGGCCTGAATGTTGAACAGTCACACCACATTGACAAAGCCCAAATTCTTGTCATAGGCTTTGAAAAGACAACCTGAGAGACCAATTCCTCCCTTTTGGGGAACATGTTTCTCAACTCTACAAGCCTACTGTAAAACGGATATTGCTTAATTAGTTATTTTCAAGGAGGGAGGAAGCTTTATATATCATTGTACTGAGTTATCCTCTTGGGCGATTCATATGGTGTAACTGCTCTTATGAAATGTCTGGGTCATGGTACCCTATAATTAGTTGACATAAAATGTTAATATTTTGGTGATTCCTGGCCATATAAAAAGAAGCACATGCATCCAAACTAAGAATCTGAAGGTACAGCAGTTCAAATGCGGGGAGAATTTTTAAAACAAGTTGAAATGCTGTCCAAACATTCTTCTAACAATGGCTGTCACCTGAGTAAAGAAATCTTAGTTGATAAATTGTATAAATTTTAGTCAAATAATTAATTAGTTAATAGATGTATTGTACAAATGCATCCAGATAAAAAATGGTTGATAGCCTAACGGTGCACTTGCAGAGTTTTGCTACTTCGGGAGCTTGCATTACAATCTAGTGTTGCACTGGTGTAATGCTGTTGTTTCAGCTTAAGGACATCACATGAGGATGTTGCACAAAGAAAGGAATGTCTGTTCAAGACCAGTCTTTGGGCCAGCAGAAGGTGTTGACAAACTGCACAGCACTTGTTGCACACTGATGACCTACAAATGTGCCACAACATCATTGCACAACTTTGTTGAGCAGTGATTGTTAGACAACACTTTCACAACCTTGTAATGCAACCTTGGATATATCCCAGAGAAGGTTTTCCACGAGCAGATGTGCAACATCATGGAGCACCACAGCTTTGTGCAACTCCACAACCTTCTTGTCCAAGTTCAAATTTATTTATTGTGCAAGCGCACCATTAGTCAGGATGTCAGCCAATAATTCTAAGGGGAAAGCCCATATTCTTTGTTTTGAGATGATGCACATACATGTCATCATCTTAGAAGAATTATTTTCTCTTCTTTCACACAGGAGAGGATGTCTCTTTTTAGGTAGTGCTTGCTGTTCTTATAAAAATTGCAAGTGCCATCTTAAAAGAATTCTCCCTGTGACAGTGAAATGTTTGCTGCCAAATTGGGGCATCTTTTAGTCAATCAAAATCAATTAAGCTGTCTTCAATCAATTAACCAAATAAACCATCTTCAAGAAAAGTCCCACAAAGAGCGCACTGCAATAACCTAATCAAGAAGTCACCAAGATGTAAATCACAGTGGCCAGGACTTTACCTTTCACAGTGGGCACAGCTGGTGATCCAAATGAATTTGGTAAAAGGAAGCATTTTGAGGATAGGGAGGAAAGGCACCAACACAAGAACAAAGGAGGAGGAAGATCTCTAAGGTGCATAGATGATCAATGTATATGTATTCAGTAGAATAAATTGATAACCTGTGCAGTTGAAAGTCTTCTTCCTCCTTTGAACCTAAAAGGCATTCTGGGCCACAGCAAATGCCTGGAAATCCAGGAGCAATGCTGGCTCCAGGGAGACCAAGGAGGCTATGAGCCTATCCGTAAAGGGAATGTGTAACCCCATCCAGGACAGGTATTTCTTCAGATAGCTGATACACCAACTCCCCGTCCCCCACCATCAATTCTATCTTGTCCATACTGAATATAAGTTTATAAAATGTATGGCAGAACAGCAGGGCTTGGAAGCAAACTGAAAAGGTGTTTATGCAACATCTCTAACATGTTAGCCCATATCAAGCAAAGCGCTGCCAACTGAAAGCAATAGCGCAAACCCCACCCTGTCAGCAACACCTGTACTCATCTCTGTAAGCTGCTCTTTGTGTGAACATAGAGCGGGGGGAATCCTTCACTTTAGAAAGCTATAAACTTCGGTTTGGTCAGCAAAAAGTGCTTGTCACTGACATTTAATTTTATTCATTTTATCTATTAATATTATATACAGGTCTGCCAACCAGTATTCTAAATGCCTACTTTCCCTCCATTTTTGCCGAATAAGCAATTTAGCTCCTTTCCATTGTGTTCAATGTCGCTGCGTTTGCACAAGTATTTCAGAGCATTGATTAGTTTGTGCTATGCTAATTTTTAGCACAAAGGGAGAATTGATTTACTTCAAGCTTGGCCTGTCTTAGCAGTGAAGTGGAAATAAGTCCATCGGAAATATGGAAAATGAGCAGTCACATTAACAGCTGGATAAATGGCTTGACATTTGTGAGGCCCAAAGTATTCAATGGATAAAAGGATTTACCAATTAAAAATAAAACATCAACCCTCCCATTACTTAGTAAATTCCAGAATAACGGTCTCCCACAGTAAAAGAAAAACAATGTCCATGTAAGCATTAGAATGGATAGTTCACATAATAAGCAGCAGGTAGAGAGGTATTGTTCTCTGCATAATCCAGCCACGGCTTTTTTTTTGGTCTCCAGCCCTGTTCTTATTAACACATATATGTTTGATGCATTGCTAGCTTCATGACTAGACAGCTACAGTATATTTTTGAAGGCACTAGTATCCTGATTCTACAATGCTTCTTGTTTTGCCTCTGCCTTCTGCAAAAGGGGAGCTGTGTGCAACTTCACAAATGCTCTGGGGTCAAGACTGTAGCTCAAGATCAGAGGCGTAACTAGGGAAAACGGTGCCCGGGGCAAGCACTGAAATTGCCCCCCCCGCTGTGCCCCCCCGCCGCCGCCCCCAACATACATCTGACTGGCACACATGTGTTTTTTCCTCACAACAACCCTGTGAAGTTGGCTTGTATCTCAAACATCAGAATTATGATGCAATGAATGATGATACATCCTACATTACACTTAGGTTTTTCCTCACAACAACCCTGTGAGTGACTGTATTTTAACAAAACGAAAACCAAGGACTCCAGAGTAATTCGAGGGACTAGGGTGATAGCGCTAAAGACTCCTTATTCTCCCGCTGTTAAAGAAAGACTCCCCTTTTCCAAAACCACACGCTATTTACACCAGAAAAGGTTTCAAATGGAGGGGGAAGAAGCAAGATTGAAGTGCGGGGCGGCGGCTGCAAGTTTCAACAAGGGGTTGGGCTGCTCGTAGATGATGGGGAAGCAGCGATATTGAAGGGGGGGCGGCCGCAAGTTTCACCAAGGTGTTGGGCTGCTGCTGCACGTAGATCATGTAAAGCTGAGATGCAGAAGGAAGTAAGTGGCAGAACGGGCGGGGAATCGGGGATTGATAAGAATAAGAAGACTACACGACACGACAGAAGAGAAAACACACACCTTGTTGTGACCACCCGCCCGCCGAATCCGCCCGCCCGCCGAATCCTTTCTTGTCCGTGCCGCCAGGTGTCCGTGTCCTCCTGCCTGCGCCTGCAGCCCCAGCCCCAGCAACAACGCTCTCCTCCGCGACCGCGCCATGTGCAGGCAAGCCGAGCTGGGAGGACGCACGCATGCGCAGCGCGACTCGGCACGCCGGCCAAGTTGCACGTGCATGCGTGACTAGAGACCCTCCCTCACCCTGGCTGGCAAGCCACTAGAGGGCCTCTTTCTGGCTGGATATAAGTTCCGTCGCAAGCCAAGGAAAGGCAAGAGCATGGAACTAGGCGCCCGCCGCGGGGCCCGCTGGAAAGCCAGGCCAGCAAAGCAATGTGGGGGCACGGGCGCGGAAGGGACCGCTCGTGGGGGAGGGGGCGCCGGAGAAATTTGTATTAAAAATCTTTTTTTAAAAAAAATATTTTTTTTTCAAAAAAAAATTTTGGGATCTGGTGGCGCCCCCCATGTGACCCACAAAGATGGCACCCGGGGCACGTGCCCCCCCTGCCCCCCCTATAGTTACGCCTATGCTCAAGATGAATATGGGTCATCAGAGAGCAACAGCTCTCTACTGTACATGAGTTCAAGTTTTCCAGGCTGGATTAATTGCAGCACAGAGAACTAAAAGAACTTGCTGAGGTACTCACAGATCCTCCACTGTGATAAATTCTGGGGAATGTATGAAGTCCACAAGACTGGAGACAAGCTAATGTCCCCAATCCTGACAAAGGGAACAAGGAGGATCTGCGAAACTACAAATTGGTCAGTCTGACTTCAATACCAGGGATGATACTAGAACTGACTATAAAGCAGTCTATCTGTAAGCATCTTGATAGCAATGAAGTGTTTAATAGAAACCAGATTTGTCAAGGATAATTCCTACCAGACTAATCTTATCTGTCTTTTTAAATTATTGGATTACTATCTTAGTGGATTGTGAGAATTATATGGGCAAAATTTATCTTGGTTTCAGCAAGTATTTAGCAAAGTTCTTTAAGATAATTTGATTGACAAACTGGTGAAATGCAGGCAGATAATAATTACTAAGTGGGATTCCCAACTGGTTGGTAAGCTATGCTGAAAGAGTGATCACCAATGCCTCCTCATCAAACTGGGAGTAGGTTTCAAGTGGGGTGCCATAGGGCTATCTCCTGGGCTTAGCACTTTTCAAAATCTTAATCAAGGACTTTAAAAAGGGGGTGGGGCTAATATCAAATTTGCAGATGACACAAGCCTGGGAGGGACAGCTTGTATCTCAAAAGACAAGAATAAAATTTAAAATTACCCGGATAGAATGGAAAACTGAGCTAACTCCACATCTTGTGAAACAACCCTGTGAGGTAGGTTAAGCTGAGAGATGGTGACTATCCCAAGGTCATCCAGTGACTGGGGCTTGAGCCCAGCCTCCCTGGCCCTAATCCAGTACTCTAATCACGATACCATGCTGGCTCTTGTAGAGGTATCTGGCTCTGTAATGCTTGCTAGGAATGCTGGGGCTTCTTCTGACTCCCTAGCCAGCAGAAGGAAGACCTGTTGGGAAAATAGGATACAGTATTCATACATTTTACTTGGGTCTGGTGATTCAAGAGTAGGGGCCACCCAAGACATTCTGCTGCTAAGGCGAAGGACAATATAACACTCTCACACAAACCCCATTTGTGGGTGAGTGCTTAGCACTCTCATCCCATGCTGCCAAGGCACTGGTGGCAACACATGAGCACTCTTAAACTATGCCATGAAACTAGACAATGGTAGCAGGGGCATTCCTAGCTAGTTGAGTGGGGGAGAAGAGATGTGCCTTCACAGGGCGGGAAAATGAAGTGTGTGCTCCAGTGGGGTAAGGAAGGGTATATCGAAAGGAAAGGAAAGGAAAGGAAAGGTTGTGCCGTTGAGCCAGTGTTGACTTCTGGTGACCACAGGGCCATGTGGTTTACTTGGTAGAATACAGGAGTGGTTTACCATTGCCTTCTCCCGCATAGTATGAGATGAGGCCTTTCGGCACCTTCCTATATTTCTGCAGTGTTGCCCGATATAGGAGTTTCCCATAGTCTGGGAAACACACCAGCAGGGATTCGAACCAACAGTCTCCTGCTCTCTAGGCAGGTTGCTGACAACCAATTTACTGATTAACAACCTGATATAGCCTTGTTTGGCCAGAGCTTAGCTCTGGGGCTCAGGATTCTTGTTCAGCTTGTGTCCACTGCTTACAAAACAAAGCACAAACTCAAAGGATAAAAGTTAAGGCTTTGTTAGATATCTACCACTCCAGGACGTCTGCAGATCAGAGTCTAGCAACACAGAAAAGCAATTTAAAAAACAAACAAAAGCAATACCAGTATTGGGTGGCCAGATCACAAACTAGAGACTCAGTGTGAATCTGATGACTACTCCCAACCCTATGGCTCAAACCTTTATCGTCTTTACCTCAGGGAAAAGTCTTAATTTGCTTTTTGTTTTATGATAGGCTATTACAGCTTGGAAACCACCACCCATCTCTGAATTTCAAACTTTCACTAAAATATGTTTAGTCTTTGCTGATAAGGGTTTTTTTTTTTTTAAATGCTGACATGTCAATTGTCTTCTTTACCCATTCACTCACAGACCCCAAAAATATCTTCTTCCAGTAAGTTGCTTTCTTTTGCCAGTAAGCAAAGACTTCAGACTTCAAGTTAAATGTTAAGTTCCCCTTTTCCGAACTGGTTTTCAATTGTCAGGAAACAGTGAAAAGTCCTAGCAATTTTCACTCAGTTAGTTAATGTGCTCTTGTGGCACATGCAATCAGCCGCCTAGCACATTATTTCCCGACAATGTCTGGAATAAAGAGCCAGTCTTTATTTGCTCTTTCCCATAATGTTTGGAAATATCCTGACAATTATTTTCAGTTCCTCTTTTGCCATATGGGAGATCCTAACATAACTTATTTATTTTATCAAATTTTAACGCCACCTCACCTGGATGGCTCTTGGTGGTTCACATAAATAAAAAAGATAAAAACAAAATCAATAAACTATTAAAATTAAAATAGCTTATAACCATTTAAAGATCACTAGAGGCCAGGCTAAAACGATGTGTTTGCGGGGGCTCTTTTAAAGACTGGTAAAGATCTTAAACCTCTAATATCTATAGGGAGTATATTTCACAGCCCAGGAGCTACTACAGACAAGGCCCAATTCGGAGTCGCCACCAGATGAGCTGGAGGCAGCCAGAGATAGGCCTTTTTTTGATAACCTTAATGTATGGTCAGGATCAGGCTGAAAAAGGTGCTCTCCAGGGTAACCTGGTCCTTCATCTTACTGACCATGCTAAACTGTAGCAGCTGAACATTGCAGATCTGTGAGCAGACCTTTGGCTGAACAGAATATACGTGATAGATAGGCTTTTTGATTAGAAGTATGCAAGCCCCCTTTCCCCAACATATGATTAGAAATATACAAGCTCCCCCTTGGTGTGGCAGTGGTAGAAGATGGGGAGCCAACCATGGTGGCAGGAACCTAGGACATGCTGCCCTGTGCCCCCTTCCTGTTCCAGAGCCTGAGGTGACCACCACACCCTGCCTCATGGAGGGGCTACCCCTGTTCAAGGGAAAGCATAGGTCAACCAGAAATATCAATATTCAAAATGGGTGTGTGTGTGCATAAATAGGAGGACATTTCCGCAGATTTCTAGGACAAAGAGCAGCAAGATTCTATAAGGTGCTCTGTGGGATAGTACTTATCTGACAACAAGTCCCTATTTTCCCATTCACCTGAATGGGAAAATGGGGACATGTTGGTAGTTATGATAGTATGGTCAGCACTGAGGACACATAGTTTACAATAACAGTAACTTCAACAATAAAGTACTGCATCTCTGTAAGTAGGGATGTGCATGAACCTGTTCGGCTTTTATGGAGCTCCGAACAGGTTTGAACACGGGGGGGGGGGCGGGTTTCCGAATTTCGATGCTGGGGGGGGTGCCTTTTTAGGGTGGTGAAGGATACACTTACCCCTACCGCCACTTTCCTCCCACCAGTGCTCATTGCCGGTAAAAACCTTTGGGGTGGCAGCATACCTCCCTGCTGCCCCTTCCCCCTCCACGGCCGGAAGTGGACAGAAGTAACGGATGCACGTGCACGCATTGTGCGCATGCGCATGTGCGTGCACGTGACGGGCACGTGCACACCTGGTACTTCTGGCCACTTACAGCCGAGGAGGGGGAAGGGGCAGCAGGGAGGTACGCTGCCACCCCAAAGGTTTTTAATGGCAATGAGCACCGGTGGGGGGAAAGCAGTGGGAGGGGTAAGTGCAGCCGCGCTCGCCCTTAAAGTGGCACCCCCGCCGAAATTGAACTGCCTCGCCACGGTTCTGTGCACATCCCTATCTGTAAGTGTGGATGCACTGAGGAGGGCAACTTCTCACCGCATCTTTGTAACTGCAGATGCACCAAACGGAACAGGAGTAGCTCCCTGAACAGGAGCAGTGCAAGCAGCAGGGAAGTGAAGCACTTTGCTACTGAAGTTACTGCTGCTTAAACTACGGCTGTTTGAGGGTATAGGTATGAATGCACCATTATTTTGATGTCCCATTCTGACATCAGAGCAGCTAAGTTAACTGCAGCCAGAGAAGCAATGGCCATTTTGTTGGTTAAGGCCTATCGTGATATCAAAGCAGATCAGCCAAGAATTTTACAAGATATGGGGGCAGGAAAAGAAGTCAGCAGTGTAGAAAGTTACAAGAAGGAAGACATCAAAGGTTGAGGATAGGAGTGAATGTTCATGAAGGAGTTCCAAAATTGAAATTCCACAGTTACTTTTATTTACATAAGTACTTACAAAGGTGCCTTATACTGAGCCAGACCAATAGTCCATCTAGCTCAATATTGTCTGAATGGCAACAGCCCTCCAGGGATTTTGATAGCGGTATTTTCCGGCCCTACCTGGAGATGCCAGGGACTGAACCTGACACCTTCTGCATGTAAAGCAGATGCTGCACCACTGAGCTTTAGCCCCATCTCCATGATTTATTTTCCTATAAGACATCAGCCCCATGATCATCACCTATGATTTGCTGATGAAGAACACAGTCACTGTGAACATGAGCTTGGACTGATCCTTTGCAATGAAGAGAGTTTCCAGGGCTGACCCCTGATGAGCCTTGGGACTAATTAAGCCCTGTTTACAGAGCCCTATGCCCCAAACTGTGGCCCTCCAGATGTTGCTGAACTACAACTTCCAACATTCCCAGCCACAAAAAAATTGTGTCTAGGGATACTGGGAGTGGTAGTTCAGCAACATCTGGAGGGCCGCAGTTTGGGGATGCCTGCTCTAAGAGAAGCAGCAGAAAGGCTTGCAGGCTTTATCCAGCCACAAGGAGAGCCCTGCTGGAACAGATTAAAAGACCATCTAGTCCAGGGGTGGCCCTTTCATGAGGCAAGGTGAGGCAGTTGCCTCAGGTGGCAGATTATTGGGGTGCTCTCAGGGTGGCAAGATGCCCCCTGCCACTGCTTTTGAAGCAACTCTTTGGGACTGCTCCGACTTTGCAAGGAGTGCCAGTTCTCACACTCCTTGCAAAGCTTGCAAGTGTTGGAAATTCTCTATGGTGAGAGAATCCCTTTCTCATTATAGCAGAGTGCACAGAGGCACAACACAGCGGATTTAGTTAGGCATGCGTGTATGCTGAGAGTAAAGTAACTTGGAGCCAATTCATAGTTTCAAATCAATATATAAGGCATTTATTAAGGAACTCCATTCTAGATAGGAAAGTGAGGAGTTAGGATCTCTAATCTATCTATCTAGCTGGATGCAGATGGATTCTGCATCTTCTCTGCACACATGGTGCAGGGAGAGAAGCTTGCCATGTTGCAAGGTAGAAGGGCAGGTAAGGAAGAGAGAGAGGAAGGAAGTTAATCCCTGAGATTAGCAATCTACATTTCCAAAGGGATAGTGTCAGAGCAGTGGAGAAGGGGTGACCAATGTCTTGACCCTCTAGCCCTCTGACTCACTAGTCTGCACTGTCTCTTATCTCAGACAGTGGAGGACAAAGTCCTTTAACTTCCAACAGCAAGAAGCGAGAAGAGGAGCTTGCTACTGTCCCCAATGCACTTTCAAAACTTGCAAGGCTTGGCTGTGAAAGGGGGCAGGCTCCATTAGGGGCATGGAGCAATGCAGTATTTTGTGCCTCACCTCAAGCACTATAATACCTTGGCCTGCCCCTGATCTAGTCCAGCATTCTGTTTCTCACAGTGTCTCGCTGGATGCTACTGGGGAGCCCACAAGCAGAAGATGAAGGCATGCCCCATCTTCTCTTCAGAGGCTCCTGCCTCTGAACCTGGAGGTATCATAAAGCCATCATTACTCATAGCCATTGATTGTGTGACCTCTGCATATGAGCAGAGTTCACGCAATTGGCCTCCATGCATGCATGGAGGTCGGAACCGGGCCACCTGCTGACCCACAGTGTGATGGGGAAGCGCCGGCATGGCCAAGAGGGGCTGCCACTGTTGCGGAGCTGTCCTCCACCAGAGAACCAACTCTGGTGCTGCCGCCATGAGAGACAGTAAGGTAACTTGTCACCCAGCCCCTGAAACCCATTTTTATTTGGCAATCCCTTTTTTCTTGTAGCTCAAACTGAACCACCACCGGTTCTATTGAACCGGCTTGTGGACTGGGCAGTTCGGTTCAAGTACGTTTCGAACTTGAACTAAACCTCCCATTCCAGTTCCATGCACTATCTATCTTTCTATCTTTAAGGTCCACAATTGTGGGTTTACTGATGCATCACACAAAGCTTTATTTTATAAAGGTCATTGTGGCTGGGATGATGGGAGTTGAAGTCCTACAACATCTGGGGACTCATGGTAGGAAACCCCTGTTTTATTTAATAATCTAGGATTACTTGGCATCCAAACATAAAGATGTTCCTGAACTGGTGGTTGCAATTATAAGAAACCTCATCTGGAGAGGGAGTAAAGTATGCCTCCTTTTACCTAGATGTCAACAGCGGGCAAAATCAGTCACATGAATTTGCTTCTAATCTGTAATTTTAACACACAACCTTTTGTCTGGTACTGATTAAATTGATCTCTACTCTACTTTTCTCCAAAACCCGCTTCTCTAATTATATTTCTTGTTAGAGTAACATACCACCTGTGTTCAGCAGAAAGTTCAGTGAAAACACCTGCTAAATCCTCAGTGCTGTGTTTGGTAGAGAGAGTGAAGAAAGGCAAGTACATGGAGCTTTGTATACTAAGGGGAGATATATCACATACAGACCTGGGGAAATTATGCTGGCATTGTTAAAGGAGTTTGCATGGCTACATTTAGAATACTGCACGGTCTCGGTGACTTTATTACAAAAGGATGATCCAGGAATGGAGAATATACAGCAGGCGGTAACGAGATGCATACAGGGATTTAAGGCTCTTAGTTATTCAGCAAGGTATCCTTCAGCAAAACGAGAGATTAAGAGGGAACCTCATTAAAGTATAGAAAATTCCAAGGGGAATAGAGAGGATAATTGTTTCAAGGCAATTTGAGATAGTGTCAAATACAAGAACAAGGGGGCATCAACTTTTGATAAAGAAAGAACTTCAGGCAGACAGTTCTTACATAGAGAGTAAATTATGTACTGCAAGAAATAAATGATCAAAAGCTTCTGAAATAAATACTTACAGATCTTTTAGAAATAGGCCAGTGTGAGTTTTATGTTTCAAAATCTTTTTTTCAGGTTTATTATTCCAAGTCTTAGTTATTTGTTTCACTCTTTACAGCTACCTAGTTACCCACCTGCAGGCACTTACATCTTGAAAAAGAGTTCATAGCAATAAAATAGGTTCAGAAAAGGGGTCGGAGCACCTTCTCTTTGAGGAAAGCCTAAAGTGTTTGGGTTTTTTGTTTTTAATTTTGAAAGAAGATTAACGGAGCTGTAATCCAAAACACACTTTTTAGGAAGTAAACGCCATAGAAATCAGGGACTTACTTCTGAGTAAATATGCATAGGATTGCACTGTGCAAGAGATGACATAATAGAAGTTTATAAAATTGTAAATGGTATGGTGAGAGTTGACCCTGCCAACTGGATAAAGAGGCACTTTTCAAAGTAATGATTCTCTTATATGTAGCAGGGGGAGAGCAACTGGTCCTATTCAACCCCAGAGCAGCATCTTTCCAGTGATGGCTGCAGCTGTCTACTTTGCACATATTTTCAGACTGCGAACCCTTTGGGGACAGGGAACCATCTTATTATTATTTCATTCAATTTAAACCACTTTGATTTTTTGTTGTTGAAAAGCGGTATACTCTATTTATCTGAATCCAAGACTAGGTTTTTGCCAAGTTGTTTGATATTAGAAATCAGGGGGTCATCTTAAATTCAGAGTCCTTTTCCTTTGGGGTAAATATATGTATAACCCATATTCACCTCTAAAGATGTGCAAACAGGTTCAACCATGTGGGGTTGAACCAAACCATCCCCTGTACGGTCCAACCCTGGACAGAACAACCCCCCCCCCAACTGTTTGGGAGGTTCACGGAACCCTGCTAACCTGGCAAAGAGGCACCTTTTAATGTGCTGATTCTCTTTATTTAGCAAGGGGAGAGTAACTGGCCCTATCCACCCCCAGCACAGTACCTCCAGTGACTGTTGCTGGTGTCTATCTTGTGTTTCTTTTAGATTGTGAGCCCTGTGGGGACAGGGATCCATCTCTCTTTCTTATTTATTTATTTATTTATTTATTTATTTATTTATTTATTATTTCTCTGCCCTGAGCCATTTTTGGAAGGGCGGTATAGAAGTTGAATTAATAATACTAATACTAATAATGAAATTAATAAATTGGTGGGATCATCTATATATTTATTTCTCCTGGGTGTGCCTTTAGAATGTGCGTCCCGGCTCCCAGCTGATTGGCTGGGCGGCGGACACGCCTGATTGGCTGAGGCACACCCAGGAGGATTGGTCGCCGTGGCAGCGGTGGGCGGCCATGGAGGCCAGAGGCAGCAGCGGGCCCAGCCCAGTCATGGAGGCAAGGCCCGGGGGGGGGAGGGGGGCAGAAGTGGCGGTGGGGAGGAGAGGTGGCTGGGCCTGGAAATGGAGACTGGGGCAGAAGGTGGGGAGGAGGGAGAAGTAACTGCCAGCCCCAAAGAGCACACAGATGCTCTGTGCGGGGTCGGCTAGTAAAATTGAAAAAGTTGTAGAAAATGAAGATGCAAAAATATTATGGGACTTCCGAATACAAACAGACAAACATCTGCCACACAATACACCAGATATAACTGTAGTCGAGAAGAAAGAAAAACAAGTCAAAATAATCGACATAGCAATACCAGGTGATAGCAGAACAGAAGAAAAAGAAATAGAAAAAATCACAAAATACAAAGATCTACAAATTGAAATTGAAAGACTGTGGCAGAAGAAGACCAAAATAATCCCAGTGGTAATTGGCGCCCTGGGTGCAGTTCCAAAAGACCTTGAAGAGCACCTCAACACCACAGGGGCCACAGAAATCACCATCAGCCAACCACAAAAACTGGGAACATATTTTTTGCAACAATATCTATAATAATAACAGCAACAACATTGATAATAAAATTCAGCGATCCCAGGTCCTTGGGAAGGACTCAATGTCTGAATAAAACAAACCAGTTAATAACACCTGTCTGACTGCATAAACAACAACAACAACAATTTTCTTACCCCTTTGGGGAATTGTTGTAGGTGGTGGTGTGTCCGCGGAGGTCCCCCCACCCCGGCCTCCCTTCATATCCATACCAGCCATTTGGCCAGCTCTTCAGCCCATTTGGGCCTTCCCCCTCCAGCGCAGTGGCCATTTTGGAGGCCACTGCGCCTGTGCAATTGGCCTCTGGGTGGCCTGGGTATGGACATGAAGGAAGGCCAGTGAGGGGAGGGGAAACTTCCGCGGGGACACACACACACGCCACTTCCAACAACTCCCCCGAAGGGGGTAAGTTTAAACAATTGTTTAAATTTACAAATAAAATAAAATATGTTCGCGAAACCTCCTGGACTGAACCTGGGGGTGGGGGGTCGAGGGGGTGCCAGACCAAACTGACCCAGTCTGGTTCTGTGCACACCCCTATTCATCTCTGTTTTAAGGGGCTTGTTTTAAATCCAGAGTTGTCTTGTATTTAGGTAAATACTGTAGCTGGGTGACTCTGGGCCAGTCACTTCTCTCTCAGCCTAACCTACTTCACAGGGTTGTTGTGAAAGAGAAACTCAAGTATGTAGTACACCGCTCTGGGCTCCTTGGAGGAAGAGCAGGATATAAATGGAAAAATAATAAATAAGAGGAATAATAATAAATAAGGAAGAGGGGAGATTTTTCTCTTTCTCTCCTAAGTTACCCTAGTTATATTGACTGGCCATATTTTCAGAATGGCCAAATGGAACTGCTGTTTCACACAATGCATAATTAACTTATAGAAGTCACAATCACTAGATGGCAACCAATTGCCACTAAATTAGATATGCTGGCCTTGGGCCGAAATAAACAAATAAACAGTAAACACTAAATTAGATGGGTGAAATCCTAACACTGTACTAGTGCAAGGACATTGTGCTAAAACAAGGCTGCTGCACTGGTTAGTTGCATTAAGCCTGATGTTTGCATTCCAGACTAATGCTGTGCTACTGCAACAGGTGTGCAACTTGTGGCACGACTGACATGTTTTAATGGGAAATTTAGGGCAATAGCTTAACAGTGCAAACTCAAAAATCCCTGTGACTTTACACAGCTACTTAATCATCTTGTCCTAGTGCAACTTTGTTCATTGTGCAAGTCCAGCATTAGTCAGGTATCAGTCAATGACTTTAAGAAAGAAGTAGAAAAATTCATGGAGAATAGGTCTATCAGCAGCTAACAGTCACGACAGCTAAAACAGAGATAGTATACTTCTGAATACCAGATGTTGAGGGCAAACAACAGCTATTGCCTTCATGTCTTGCTTCCTGCTTGTAGGCTTCCAGGGATATATAACTGGCCAGTGTGAGAGGCAGCATGCTGGACTAGATGGACCTTTGGCTTGACCCAGCACAGCATTTCTTATGACAACTTACTGTTGAGTCTCAGAGCTCTGGGCTGATAACCCTGTTGAGAGATGTGAGGAGAAACAAAATCCTCACACAGAAGAGTGTGCTCTGGTGGTAAAGAAGTTCAGCCCAAGAGATTATCTGGAGAAAGTAGGCTGAGTTCAAAAACAAATAAAGATTTATTAAGACTCTAAACATCACATACTGAGAGAGACACAGAACAACATACCCAAACAGGCACTAGCCTTCAACAACTGAACAATTCTAACTGACTCTAGCTGACCAAGAAGACAGACCTATTAACGTAACTACTCATGCCTCTAGGGGCCAGAAGAGGTTACTGAGGTGCTAGGAGCAATGCTTTAGAATTCCCACTTCTCACACTTACCTCAATTCATGGTTAAATGCTGTCATGCCCAACACAATTGCAAGCAGGAGCCAATGCCCACAGAAAAGCAGGCAACTTTCCCCTCGCAATGGTCCATGCTCATTGATTGACACTCTGTACAACTTCCTGCAGGCATCGTTAGCACCAAGAGACCTGCTGCATGCTCTTTAAAAAAGTGTTCATACAATCACATGAGTGCTCTTGCACAAATGTGGTTGTGCAATGTACAGCCATCATTTCCATTGGCAGTACATCACACAGCCACATTTGTGCAATTCCTGAGTTCACACAAAAGAACTCCTGTGCAATTGTGCAAATACTTTTTAAAAGAGCCCACAGCAGCTCCCACAGTGCGGGAATGCAACTAACACCATCTGAGGGAAGTTGCATGGAATGTTAGCCATTGTGAAAAGCCAGCCATGCAAAGTCCACAGCTTGGATTGTTCTCAGACTGGTCATTGTCAGCTGTGTGTGGACCAGCAGAGGCTACAGCAACATACAAGTCTAAACTGTGGGGAAAGGAAGTGCAGAAACAACATGCAAGTCCCTGAAATAAGAAATGCTAGGATGAGAAACCCTGTGACACTCTATGGATGCAAAAGCTGGACTTTGAAAAAGCAAGATAGAAAAAGTATTGACACTTTTGAACTTTGGTGCTGGAGAAGACTTTTGAGGATACCAAGGACAGCCAGGAAAACAAACCAATGGATCATAGAACAAACCAATCCAGAATTTTCACTCGAGGCACAAATGACCAGGCTCAAACTATCATACTTTTGACACCTTATGCAAAGACCCAGCTCCCTTGAGAAGTCCATAATGCTGGGAAAGGTTGAAGGAAAGAGAAGAAGAGGTTGACCAGCAGCAAAGTTCATGGACTCGACTATGACAGCAATGAATGCACCACTGAGAGACCTTAAAGGCCAAGTTGAAGACATATCATCTTGGAGAGAATCTATCTATGTGGTCGCTAAGAGTCGACACCGACCTGACAGCACTCACTCACTCACTCACTCACTCAGTGAGAAAGCTGGTGTTATCCAGTGACTCAAGAACTGGTTTTGGATGTGGGAATCCCAGGTACAAATCCCTATTTGGACATTAAACTCCGTGGCTTCAGGCAAGTCATAGTCACCCAGCCTAAGCCACAGTACAAAGTTGTTGAAAGAATAAATGATAGATGTGTGATGCAATACAGTGGTCCCTTGACTTACGAAGCACTCGACATCCGAAGATTTCGACATACGAACGACAAAAAATACCGGAAGTCATTGCCGGTTTAGATGCAGCTTCCTCGACCTACGAATTTTTAGATGCGGTTTCCTCAACTTACGAGTGTTTCCGGACCTCCATGGATGCGCTTTTCGACTTACGAAAATTCCGACCTACGAACGTGCGTTCGGATTGGATTATCTTCGTAAGTCGAGGGACCACTGTAAATGCATATATGTGGCAAAATAGACACACACATGGATTTGTCATGCACTATGGTGTACACATTATTTTCCATGCAGAAAAAGGGTTAAGTGTTAAAGGCCCTTTTTACACCAGATGTTTACCTGTGTACAACTAAGGCATACAAAGGTACAATTAATTAGGGAGTTCAAAGGTGAAAAATCCTTGTTGACACATGAGTGCTAAAGGTTCATACAGAGGTTATTCCTGCTGTTGGCATAGCTTTGCTGGTGAAGAAACATGATCAGGCCACTAAAGTGATATATAAATGAAAAGGTTTTCTTTGCTGGTCAATGCCCGAATAAACTTATAACGAACTAACAAAAGGTTTTCTTATGTACTGTTGCCACTATTGCTATTGTTTTCTAGTGATATAATAATAACTAGCTTAACCCGTGCAGAGCATCTGCATGCTAGAACTTGATTGCTCCCCTCACCTCCTGCCACAGCCCCCCTCACCTCAGAGATCTCTCCACCCTCAGCCTCACTCCTGCTCCTCATCCTCAATCCCATTGCTTCCATCCCCCTCACCCCCCTTGGTTGTGGCTGCAGTGTTGCTGGTGCCTATTGGCCAAGCTGCAGCCCCCAAAGACCTCTCCACCCTCACCTGAGCCCCGCTCCTCCCCACAGGAGCAGCAGCAGCAGCAGCTGACCAGGTCCTTCCTTGCTGCCGCTATCGCCATGGCCACTTGTTCTGCTCAGTGTTGGAGATGAACATCCAGTGCATCGACCTTTTGCACCAACTGTCCTAATGACCACTAGGGGCATTGGGAGTAGAGACAGTGAGTCAGGGTCTCCCTATCTGTCCCTACTCTATGACCCCTGAACTGACTCTGCAGCACTTCCTGTGCTGAGTCACAATCCTTCCTTTCCTCCTAGAGAGCAGATGGAAACATCTCTCTCTCTCTCTCCTTACCTATCAATTATATAGTCCTTTAGATTAGATATAGGTCTTTCCTATCTAAGTGTATTTAACCAACAAATATTTAGTGTTTAGTCATACAAGGATCTCTAAATATTTTCTCTAAACAGCTGCAATATCCAAACCATCCTCTGCTACCTACTCTGTCACTGGAGTGTGTGCTCATTCCTTAGTGCTCTGCTGTTTTACCTATTGTGGGTAAAAATCAACAACCTCTAACACTCAGGCCACTGACAGGGGGGCCCGTCCCTTGCCTGCCTGCCTCCACAAATGGCCTCAGTAGCCCCAGACAGTAGCAGTGGTTGACTGGGCCCTTCCTTCCTGCCAATAGGCACCGCCATGGCCTCTTGTTCCCCTCAGGCCGCTGACAGGCTCAGGCCCGTCCCTCACTCTTCCTTCTTTTTATCTCTTTCTCTCTCCTCCACTTGCTCTTCCTGTTTTTCTTCCCCTTCCTTTCTTCCTTCCTCCCCTCCCACCTTCCCTTCCTGAGTTAACAGAACTTGTTCATCTTGTTTACTCATCTAATTCACACAATGGCAGCCTCCTCCTCCTGAACGGGCTCTTTCCTCCCTCACAACCCCTCTCTTCACAGACCCTTGCCCACTATTCTTTTGTATAGAGAGATTCCTCTCTCCTACAATCAAGAACAACTTCCAACCAGTTAACAGTTGCATTCCAACTGACCTTAACCATCACAGGCTCCTCCTCCCTATCTGCATATGGAATCCCCACTTCACCATTGCCACAGTCTCCCAGGCTCCTCCTCCCTATCTGCATATGGAATCCCCACTACCCAATCACCATGGTGCTTCTGCTCGCGAATTCTCACGAGATCTGCCACACATGGGATTAGCCATGGGTACGCCTGGGATCGAGGTTGCCTTCTACCCAGGTACAGGGTCATGTGAGACACAGAGCTGGGTGCCTAGAATGCCTGATTCACGATGGGATCACTCAAAGCACTGCACTCGTCATGCGGTGCACTGTGGGATATTTGGAGGCCAGGATGCCTTTTCCTGGCTCCAGAATGCCGCATGGCACACAGAAGCGTTGGTTATGTGGGCTGGGCACACAAGCTGTGCAGCCCGGGACCATACCGTCTCGTCTGGGGGGGAAGGTAGGTGCTATCCTGTATTCCCCCTTCCCCAGCGCTCTCAACAGTCCTATGAACAACCTCAATGTCTTCTTGGCATACAGAATCCTGTCTACATAAGCCTGAGAGTTTTTGCTCACAGAACAACCTTTTAGTGTTCATACAGCAAGCTGGCAACTGATGCTCTTGAAAACTGCTTTCCAAAGTCTATTCAGGTTTTATGTGAAGAACTATTATTGAAGATGTAAATTCTCTGTAACAACAGCCTTTTTTATGAACAGCTTAGTAGGAAACAGTATTTTAAAAGCATCTCCGCTTTTAGAAAATGAAGTGTTTCCCTCCTTCTTTCCCTCTTTCCTTCATTCATACTTTTCCAGTTCATCAAAAATAAGAGAAGGTTTAATAGATGCAACATATATTCAGACTCTTCTTTTAAGAGTCTGAAAGCATTGAATGATTGTCAAATTACTATCAATGTGGCAATCCTCACAATTCTAGGACAGAAACTCCGATTCTAAAGTAATGTGCCCACTTTCCACTTGTCTATATATTTCCATAGTCATCTGTTATAATCAGTTTATAAGGAGTGGCTCGGGCCAGGGTTGGGAGCAATGGAGAGGGATGCTCCATTATAAAAGGAAAACAAGGGTGAAAACATATTGTACCTTTCTCATTCCCTCAGTTTCTGCAAGAGAGTTTTATTTAGAGTTTGAGCAAGCTCCAGTTTGCAATATATTCAGAACCATATGTATGCATTAATTAAAGGAATGTAGAGGAGGAGGAGGAGGAGACCTGAGAAAATAACAAAGCAGCAGTGAATGCGTGCAATGATTTTTCATTCTGTTTCGCTTCAGCTCTGCCCCTGCAACAGAGGATCTAATCAATCTGCCGGCTATTAAGTTTGTTAATTGATAATGCATACTAATTAGGCTGTGCGCAGTTACTTAAGAGACTTTGCTAAGGTGATTGTAGGCACAAGTCCAAATGGAGTTTAAAGTATTCTGTGTGAGGTTAAAACCCATCAACCAGAATAGATGGATTTTATATTATAACAGAAGGCACAACATACTCCTAAGCGTTTAATGTATTTCACAGCTATCTATTGTTACATACCTTATGTCAATCAAACAATTACATTTTAGGATATCTTCTACAAGCTGGAACTAAACCACATAAGTAAAAGCATACATATGAGAGATCGGGGGAGTGCGGTTAGTGGTTTAATGAGAAGCACCGATTTCCACATTTATTTTGGGGGAGGTACTATATTTCTACAGCAGGGTAGAAACAGAACATTGTGAGAAAGCAGGCTACTTCTGTTTTATGAATACTTAAACAATAAGACGCATAAAATCCCCATGGTTTTCTGCACTCCTTCAACAGGGCAATAAACCAGCGGCTGTAAACTATACAAACTATACAAACCAATAAACCCAGATTCAGGTAGTTTGTACATTAATGTAACGTAATTGCATCTGCCAACTCTCGTGCTTTGAATGGGAGACAGCTGATTTGAAGGCTGATCTCTCTCCCTCCCAGCTCTGGAATCTGAGCGCCTGACTATGATCTATATTCTGTTCAGTTTATCTTCACTGAGGTTTACAGAATATTACTACCAGCAGTTAAGGCAGGCTCTGCGAGAACTGAGTTTGCTGTTCCAGCAAGCTAAGTAGAAGCTATCCAGATTATAATGTATCCAACTAGAATAATAAAGCCTGAGGAATTATCTAGATGACCAGGAAAGGCATGGCCCAACTGCATTTTAACCCAGCAGGGTAGTTTCTGCAAATCCCAATTCAAAGGCAATATCATTATATTCAATCCACAAACGGTAGAGAGCTGTGTAAGGAGATGGATGGTTCTGCAGATATTCGACACTTAACAAAACAAAACAAAACAAAACATGGCAAGTGTTGCTTCCATCACTGGAGGAAATCTATGAGCCGGGTCTCATGATCCGTGAGACCCGGTTCTGCAGGGTGAGCGGGGAGAGCAGGCTAAGCCCGCTCTCCCCGCTCACGAGCGGAAAGGGAGCCCTGGGCGGCCGGATTCGCCGCCCACACGATTGCCGGCACCGTGACGGAGCCAGCGGGGGCTGGGGCTTGCGGGGGCCGCATGGCCCCCGGAAGCTCCAGTATGCCCTGTGCGAGCGCGCAGGGCATACTGGGGAGACCCCTGAGCCGGGAGGCTGCTTTTAAGCATCCCAGCCAGGGGTCTACTCATGAGTAGGCGTGGTGCAAAGCCGCGCCGTGGCTACTCACGATTCTAAAAACCAGGTTTGCTCTGCAAACCTGTTTTTTTACCAGGGGTTCCCGAGCGGGTTACCCGCTCTGGAACCACCGGGCTCGTAGTCAAGCCCAGTGGTTCTCACGGCTAGGCTCTCCTAGCCCGATTTTTGCTAATCATGTGAATGGCCCCAGTGTCTTTCAAATATCCAAATGAAGTGGGGGGAAAGGTAAGGAAATGGTATAGCATTGCAACAGAGCAGAACTCATGTTATATATTTTCACAATATTTTTAAGGAATAGATTAGCAGCACGCCTGTGCTGGAAAGATATTGTAGAGAAGGGATCAGTCTCCCAAACGGCATGAACCCTTGGTCACAAAAAAATAGTTGGTTTAATGTAGAGGAATTGTGTCACTCCTCATCTTTTGGTAGAGCTGGTCTTGTGGTAGCAAGCATAATTGTTCCCTTTGCTAAGCAGGGTCCACCCTGGTTTGCATTTGAATGGGAGACTACATGTGTGAGCAATGTAAGATATTCCCCTTAGGGGATGGGGCCACTCTGGGAAGAGCATCTGCATGCAGAAGGTTGCAAGTTGCCTCCCTGGCATCTTCAAGAGAGGGCTGAGAGAGACTCCTGCCTGCTACCAGGACTGTCCTCTGGTGGGATGCAAGCTGCAACCTTAGAGAAACTGCTATCAGTCTGTGTAGACATTACTGAGCTAGATGGACCAATTGTCTGAGTTGGTATGAGGCAGTTTCCTATGTTCCTATGGCAGTGATCTTAATTGCAAGGCCCATGGGCCAAAGGTGTCCTTTGAATTGCTTCTTCCCACCCCCCCACACACACTCCCCCTGCTGGCAGGACGTACTCCCTCCCTGCCAATGGGGTGCACATGGTCCCCCACGCCCTCTGCGACTTTTGAGCAGCAGCGGGGGCAGGAAGGACAGGAAGGTGCTCGGCCAGCATCTTCTCCCCTTGCCGCTGGGAGGCACTCAGCCAACCACAGGCCCGTGGCAGAAGGTGCAGGGGGGCAGGCACCAGCGATAGGGGGATGGACGCGCACCAGCGGGTTGTGTGTGTGTGCACCGACAGCTCCCACCACTTAAACAGTGAAGACCACTGACCTTATGGTATCACAGAAACTCTCCAAATTGTTTGTGACAATTTGTGTGACCTGAGAACATTGCTAGGAAGGGCTGGTGAAGCTATGATTTCTATGCCTGCATGTAGAATACAGAACATTTATGGTGATTATGCTAAATAATATTTGAAGATGTCTAATGGTCTCTGCCAGTAATGATTTAATACCTATAAAATACTCTGAAGGCAAGTGCTAAAAAGTTGTCACTAACTGTTGTGCATCAACAACATATCAACTAGGGTGGTACATGAATGAAAAATTGCAGTTTGGCTTGAATTCAAATCAAACTTGAGCCGAACCGCATGCTACTGAACCAGTTCAGCTGAACTGACTGACCAGTCCGGTCTATTTGACTAATCCGGTTTGACCCAACTGGTTTGACTGAACTGGTTCAGTTCGGGAATGCTCTGCTGAAGATTCCACTTTACAAGTAGAGGGGTGGGGAACTCTAGCAATGAAGGGGTGGCTGGGAGGGGGAGCGGGAGAGAGGTAGTTAGATGCTTACCCGGCCAACATGGCTGCCGCTCGCCACCACTCACTGCTTCTCACCGCCGCTTGCCCCCAAGTGCATGCTCTACATTCTTTAAGAAGTTGTCTGTGAACTTTTTTTCGGAAGCTGCGGAATAGTTCTGGCCTCCACAGATGCTCAGAGGCCATTTGCATGGTGACTGCACATGCGTGGACACCATTTGTGAGGTGAACTTATGAGTAGCTCGCCGGTTTGCCTGAACCAGGCCTGATTCAGTTTGAACGTGGACCAAACCACCCCTGGTTAGGTCCACAATTGAACCTGCGAACTGGCCCGATTCAAGGCGAACCTGTTCTGCAGTGAACCCCTAATATCATAGGAACATAGGAAACTGCCATATACTGATTCAGACCATTGGTCTATCTAGCTCAGTATTGTCTTCACAGACTGGCAGCAGCTTCTCCAAGGTTGCAGGCAGGAATCTCTGTCAGCCCTATCTTGGAAAAGCCAGAGAGGGAACTTGAAACCTTCTGCTCTTCCCAGAGTGGCTTCATCCTCTGAGGGGAATATCTTGCAGTGCTCACACACCAAGTCTCCCTTTCATATGCAACCAGGGCAGACCCTGCTTAGCTATGGGGACAAGTCATGCTTGCTACCACAAGACTTAGAGGGAGATCCGGACAACTGAAGTTTGCCAGCTACCTATAAGCTCATTATATAAGTACAACAACAGTGAGAATCAGTTCTAACAGTAGTGTCTAGCCATATAATGGAATGAATTTTACCACAATTCCACAACCAATCAGAAATATAAGGATGTAGAAGTATGGTGAAATCACCCTCACTGCACAGCTAAATACTACAGATGATTGCCTCTCCCAGCAGTCAGATTTTAAGCAGCTCCAACTGATCTGAATTCCAATCTTGGTCTCTTACTATCCACCCATCTATTATCTCCTCGTCCGCTCTCATATCCAGTTAGGTTTTTCTGCACACACATTCTTCACACCCCATGATCTCTTCTACTCAATCCGTAATGGTTGTTGGAGCATCAGATAGATCCAAATGTGCATCTTGGGATGGACTGGGCTCCCTCCCCACCAGCTTGCCCCCCCCCTTGGTTCTCTTTCTCTTCTATGCATTTCTAAATTGATAGAGGATGGAAGGAGAGAATGAGTAATGGTAGAGCATACTAAAGGCAATGTATGGCTGCAACTCATGTATAGCTTTGCTTTGGCCACCGGTGGTATAGCATATTTATGAGAGAATGCCATCATACTTCAACAATTACTTAGTGTAAAAATTACTTAGTAAAATTTTGTAGCTCCTGGCATGTAGGTAATCAAGTATTATTGCCATGGTCCCTTTTGGCCTTAAATGCTGAAATTCTATGCATACTTATTAGAGAATAAGCCCCATTGAATATGTTGAGACTTACTTATAAGTAGACATGCACAGGACCAGTCTGGAAACTTATGATATTTTGAAAATCAGATTAATGGCAGTAAGACAATAAGATATTAATTTATTAAAATGACTGTGCCTGTGAAACAGAAGTGCTAGTTTCCCCACCTATATTTTGCTTAAGATTGGAGCGGAGCATAAACATCTAACCCCAGATTTACTGAAAGCATATCTTGCATTTGAATCTCAAGAAAAGCAATGCTGAAGGAATGGGAGCAATTCTCATTAAATTCCCACATTTGCCAACCAGTATTAAAAATTTCTTCTATTACAGAAAATAGCCCCAAAATGATGAATCTTCAAAAGGAAAAGAAGCTTCTTCAGCATCTTAATACTTGGTTAGGACAGCCAGCTAGAGAATTTACCATTGAGCAGTGTTCTCTGCGGATCAGAATATCAGATTAGTATCTTATAAAAAAGTGTGAATCTGCCAGTTTCAGGAATACTATCTTGGCATCAGCTAAAGTGATTTGGGTTACATCCCCTGCTGATGGTTAGTAGCAGTACTCTTCTTTTGTTTCCATATGACTCTCTCTATACCACACCTTATCTAGCTATCAAAAAACTTCTCCTAAGCTCCCTTTAAGACCTACTTTCAGTAAATCCTTCCTCAACCATCCTAGACTCACCCTACCTGCACCTCCTCTGCCACCTGACTCCCCCACACTCTGCCCCATCTACAAAACTCATTCGTCAATTTTGTCATAATTGTTGGGTTCATTAAACACAGACACCCATGAATGAGAAAGGAATAACAACTTCATTGCAAAATATGTGTCCCATCATTTTAGTTGATTAGACTGCTTTCCGTTCATCAGGAGAACAGGGAAAAGGGGATTTTGCATTCTACCATCGGGAATTACTTTTTCTTGTGAATTTCAATAGCCAATAACACTACTGAACATGAGCTAAAAGTTCGTCACAAATATTTCTGCAATTCTTTGTCATGGTACATTTTAAGGGATAGATCTAAAACTGATGTTTCACCCTGATGGCTTAAGAGTTTCATGCTTGCTGCCTCATTTGGGGCCAAGAGGGTTCAAAACTGCTGAAAGAAAACTCCAATGCAATAAAATAATTAGTAGATGCATCATGCAAAAAACCCCGAACAGTGTATAACATAGGAAAACAAATCTTGTTTTTCTGATTTTGTTTATAAATAGAATTACTGATGGAGCCTAGAATTTTTAACTATCCATTGTATTTTATGTAGCAAAGTTTTCCCTGTTTAATCTCCTATCATCAAAAGTTAAAAAGAAAAAAGAAGGGCTGCAACAACACTCTAGCGGGTGTGGTGGTGGGGAGTTAATAGGAACCCACAACACATGCAAAACTCTTTATTTTATTGACACTGCCTAACTTGAACAATATCTAAACTGTTAGCAAGCACTGTGGCTTACACAGAGTATTTTGCCTATGCCCAAAATGATTGGGATAGCACTAGTACTCACAGTTCCCTTGCAGCTATATATATGTACCTCTGTTTAACACCACATGAAGTAGATGTTTCCATTAGAAGTCTGGGAAGAGCAGAAGCAGATTTGGTGAGGTAAGCAAGCTTTTCTACACACAACCCTTTTTTCTTCAAACAAACAAACAAACAGCAGGAGGGGAGATTTTGAGGGGCTGGTTTCTCTTTAAGGGAGAAGTCCCAATGTGTGTGTGAGTCTGTTTGTTTGTATTTGCCAGGGCTTGCTTTGGGAGCTCTGTGGCATTTAGTTGTTGTTTCTCTCTGCCTAGAGGGGGACAGAGGGAGGAGTCAGCTAGGGCTGCAGTGAGTCACACCTGGTGGGAGGGGCCACATTCCTGTTTCAGTTTGAAGCCTACTCTCTATATAACAGGTGAAGGCCAGAGAACATAGTAAACAGGCATAGCAAACAAAGCACTGGAGTTTTGCATGAAGTTTAGTGGGGAAGTGTGCGGGGGAGCCTGAAATGAGTCCCCTTGATCACAAGGAACCCAGTGGGAAGAGGAACTACTACTCTTTCTTTCATATTCTTGAGATAGGAAGTTTAAACTGTTAAATAGCTGACTAATACAGCTAAGACCTAACTTTCTAATAAATAATCTCCATATACTCTAAACAGCCAATAAACCAGATAGAAAACCAGCAGGGGGAGGGCACTTCCCATTGTATTGCACAAAGTGCCGCATGTATGACTATTTGCTCCATGGGCAGAAGTCATGGGTGTGTGCTTGGTGCAAGGAGCTCCTGGCTCTCAGGGAACAAGTTCATTCCCTCGAGACCAAGGTAGCAGGTCTGGAGAAGCTCAGAGAAGCATGCAGACAAGACCTTCAGGGATGTGGTAGAGACATCTCACTCCAAAGCTGATAGCTCGTCTGTTGTCATGGAGAATGAAGATCTTGGGGAAGGAGGTAATCATTCTGAGGAAAAGGGAAATGCTCCTTTAGAAGAGACCCCTTCCATGGATGATGAGCCCATATCCTCACACACAGGAGATACTCTTCCGGGGCTGGGGGGGGTCTCCTTGTAGTGGGCAATTCAATCAGAGGTATAGAGAGATGGGTTTGTGACCCATGTGAAGACTGCATGGTGACTTGCCTTCCTGGTGCGAAGGTTGCAGATACCATGCGGCATCCAGATAGGCTGTTAGGCAGTGCTGGGGTGGGGCCAGCTGTTGCGGTATATGTTGGCACCAACGATGTTGGGAAATGTAGTCGCGGGGACCTGGAGGACAAATTTAAGGTGATAGGTAGCATATTGAAGTCCAGGACCCCCAAGATAGCATTTTCAGAAATGCTACCTGTTCCACGTGCAGGGTCAGTAGGACAGGCAGAGCTCAGGGGTCTCAATGTGAGGATGGGATGCTGGTGCTGGGAGGAGGGGTTTAGATTTGTTAGGCACTGGGATACATTTTGGGTCAAGCAAAGCCTGTACAAAAGGGACAGGCTGCACTTGAACCAAGATGGAACCAGACTGCTGGCACTTACAAAAAATAAATAAATCACAGAGCAGCTTTTAGAATGACATCTGGGGAATAGCCAACAGGAGCTGGGCAGTATCTGGTTTGGCAAACGCCATCCTGTAAGGTCAGAGGGTGTAAAAGATTCTGATAAAACAGAAGGGAACAGAGTAGAACCACATAAAGAGCAGATGGAAATCTGTGCTAGGTGGTCAAAGAGAACAAAGTGCCAAAAGAAAAATAGCACACACCAGGTAAGAGATTCAGCTTATAGGTGCTTATATGCCAAAGCCAGAAGCCTCTGATGCAAGATGGGCAAGCTGGAGTGCTCGGTTGCTGACAAAGAAATAAATATAGTGGGCATAACAGAAACATGGCAGAACAGTGAGAACCAGTGGAACACTGTTATCCCTAGATATAGACTCCATAGAAAGGACAGGGAGGGTGCCTTGGAGGTGGAGTAGCACTGTATGTTAAAGAAGGGATAGAATCTAGCAAGTTGGAAAACCTAGGAGGACTGATGTCTTCTGTGGGTGACAATACTAGGCCTGAAAGGAAATATACTATGGGGATGTGCTATCGCCCCCTGGAGCAAAACACTGACAGTGACTGGGAATTGCAGAAGGAAATCAGGGAGGAGTCAAGGAGAGGCAGGGTAGTAATAATGGGTGATTTCAATTACCCACATATAGACTGGGTAAATACACAGTCAGGTAGTAACAAAGAGGTCAGATTTCTAGATACACTGAATGACTGGGCTCTAGAACAGTTGGTCATGGAACCAACCAGAGAGAAGGTTGGACTTAATCCTGAGTGGCACCCTTGGACTTAATCCTGAGTGGCACCCAGGACCTAGTATGATCAAATTCAGCATACATGCGGGGAGAGAATTACCAAGGAAGTCTAACACAGACACTTTGAATTTCAGAAGAGGAAACTTCTCTAAAATGAGGAGTTTGGTGAAAAGAAAACTGAAAGGGAAAACCAGGAGAGTCACTTTGCTCCAGAATGCATGGAGTTTACTTAAACCACAGTACTAGAAGCCCAATTAGAATGTATACCAAAAAGGAGGAAAGAGAACACCAAGACTAGGAGGATGCTAGCATGGCTAACAAGTAAAGTCAAGGAAGCTATAAAGGGGAAGAAGACTTCCTTCAGAAATTGGAAGGCCTGCCCAAATGAAGAGAACAGAAAGGAACACAAACTCTGCAAAAGAAATGCAAGGTGACCATAGAGAAGGCGAAAAGAATGTTTGAGGAACATTTAGCTAAAAGCATCAAGGGGAATAACAAAACCTCTAAATATGCAAGACGCAGGAAACCTGCCACGGAGATGGTTGGGCCATTAGACAATGCCGGAGTGAAAGGGATTATTAAGGAGGATATGGAGGTTGCAGGGAAGCTAAATGAGTCTTTTGCTTCTGTCTTCGTGGTAGAGGATACTGAGCATGTACCTGTTTCTGAACCGGGCTTCTCAGGGACAGAGGCTAAAGAACTGAGTCAGATAGAGGTGACAAGAGATGACGTTCTCAACTGTCTAGAAAAATTAAAAATTAGCACATTGCCAGGGCTGGATGGCATCCATCCAAGAGTCCTTAAAGAACTCAAATGCAAAACTGCTGATCTCCTTGTAATGATATATAGAGCCATACAATTGGGCTCTGTACCAGAGGACTGGAAAGTAGCCAATATAACACCAATTTTCAAAAAAGGATCCAGAGGCGATGCTGGAAATTACAGGCCGGTTAGCTTAACATCTGTTCTGGGCAAACTGATGGAAAGCATTCTCAAGAATAAAATTTAAAGCACATAGAAGAACAGGCCCTGCTGGGCAGAACCAGCATGGCTTCTGCAAAGGTAAATTTTGCCTCAACAACCCTTTTGAGTTATTTGAGAGTGTCAACAGGCAGGTGGATAAGGATGATCCAGTTGACATAGTTTATCTGGACTTCAACAAAGCTTTCAACAAAGTTCCCCATCAAAGATTCTTGAGAAAACTTAGCAGTCATGGGATGATGGGACAAGTACATGTGTGGATTGGTAACTGGTTGAAGGACAGGAAACAGAGGGTAGGTATCAATGGAGAGTTTTCACAATGGAAGGAAGTAAGAAGTGGGGTCCCCCAGGGATCTGTACTGGGACCGGTGCTTTTTAATTTATTCATAAATTATCTAGAAGCAGGGGTAAGCAGCGATGTGGCCAAATTTGCAGATGATACCAAACTCTTCCGGGTAGTGAAATCCCAAACAGATTGTGAGCAGCTCCAAAAGGATCTCTCCAAACTGGGGGAGTGGGCGACAAAATGGCAAATGCAGTTCATTGTTAGCAAGTGTAAAGTGATGCACATTGGGACGAAAAATCCCAACTTCAAATATATGTTGATGGGATCTGAGCTGTTGGTGACTGACCAGGAGAGGGATCTTGGAGTCATGGTGGACAACTTATTGAAAGTGTCGACTCAATGTGCAGCAGCTGTGAAAAAGGCCAATTCCATGCTAGATATCATTAGGAAGGGGATTGAACATAAAACTGCCAATATTATAATGCCCTTATATAAAACTATGGTGTGGCCACATTTGGAGTGCTGTGTACAGTTCTGGTCACTATACCTAAAGAAAGACCTTGTAGAACTGGAAAAGGTGCAGAAGAGGGCAACCAAGATAATTAGGGGCCTGGAACACCTTCCTTATGTGGCAAGGCTACAATACCTGGGGCTTTATAGTTTAGAAAAAAGATGACTCTGGGGAGACATGATAGAGGTCTATAAAATCATGCATGGTGTGGAGAAAGTGGATAGGGAGAAATTTTTCTCCCTCTGGCATAACATTAGAACTGTCATCCCACAAAATTGATTGCCAAGAAATTTGGAACCAACAAAAGGAAGTACTTTTTCACACAACCAGAAGCACTCTAACCCACGGCCCTTGGGGCCCTGGTCCAGGGCCTCCAAATGGCTGGGCGGCCTCCTACAGCCACCCCACACCTGCTCTCAGTGGCTAACCTACATGCCGTTTCTTTTTAATCAAAACTGCCACATTTTTGGCCAAGGGGTGGCTGCCGGGGTGTGTGTGTGAGCCGAGTAATCGACCTCCTCCCCTCCTGGTGTCGGCATGGATAAGCAACCACTGGGCACGTCCCCTCGGCCCAGCGGCTGTTGTGAACTGTGAGACGTGCCTGTGCAGTTCAGAGAAAGATTGTCGCAAGCCTGAGACATCACAGGCCTGCGGCAATTTTTCTCTGAACTGCGCAGGCTTGCCTCGCAGTTCACAACAGCCGCTGGGCTGAGAGGACGTGCCCAGTGGACGCTCTCCCCACTGCTGCCGGTGGGTGGAGGAGTAGGTTGACTACTTGGCTCATGCCCCTCCCCGGTAGCCACCACTTGGCCATGTGGTGGCTTTGATTTAAAAAAACTGGCACATAGGTTAGCAGCAACAGGAAGCCCCCAAATGTAGGTTTCGGGGGCCTTGCAGTGGTGGGGGGACGTCGCGGCAGGAGGGGGCCTCGCAGAAGGGCCGGTCTGGGTGTCAAAATCTTATAGGTATGCCCCTGTACACAACACATAATCAATTTGTGGAATTCTCTGCCACAAGATGTTGTGGTGGCCAACAACTTGGATGGCTTTAAGAGGGGTTTGGCTAACTTCAGGGAGGAGAGGTCTATCAACAGCTGCTAGTTGGAGGGCTATAGGCCACCTCCAGCCTCAGAGGCAGGATGCTTCTGAATACCAGTTGCAGGGGAGTAACAGCAGGAGAGAGGGCGTGCCCTCTGCCTGTGGGCTTCCAGTGGTATCTGGTGGGCCAATGTGTGAAACAGGATGGTGAGATCAGCCTTGGGACTGATCCAGCAGGGCTCTTCTTATGTGGAGCAAATATATGAGTATTTACAATAATTTATTTTTAAAACAATAAAGACTACATGTGTTTTCATAGGGGAAAGCATGCTACAGGTCATGTTTTAATATCTCAGTGGAAGTTTATTTCAATTTCCAACAAAGTAATAACAGGCTGAACCATGAGGGGGCAAAGCTAACTATCCAAGACAATCACCACTGCATCCTGACAATGTATAACTGTTGGTTAGTCATTGCTAACCACCAGATTCAAAGAAACACACACACACAACACAAAGGTTTTGGTCATACATACTGTGCAATGTTCCATATAATGGAATCTGCGCATAGTTGGACAGGAGTGCTCTTGCACAATATGCAGTTATTGCTCAAACACAGTTGCACAATGGACAGCCATTGGCTGTCCATTGTGCAACTGTATTTTTGCAATTCTTGCATAAGAGTGCTCTTGTGCAACTGTGCGCATGGTTCATTACAAGGCAGATGGAATGTTGTGCAGTACATCAACCACTATGTACAGTATATGTCCATTCTGCTTTTACATGGAATTTCCAGTGGTCTTCCATTTAAAAACTGAGCAGGTCCACTCCTAGTTGAGCCCCTGGTGGCACAGTGGTAAAACTGCCGCCCTGTAACTAGAAGGTTGCAAGTTCGATCCTGACCAGGGGCTCAAGGTTGACTCAGCCTTCCATCCTTCCGAGGTCGGTAAAATGAGTACCCAGAATGTTGGGGGCAATATGCTAAATCATTGTAAACCACTTAGAGAGCTTCCAGCTATAGAGCGGTATATAAATGTAAGTGCTATTGCTATTGCTATTGCTAGTTATCTTTAGCAACACAGCAGCATTAGGTGAATCCACACTACTCTCTGGATTCAGGAAAACACATCTTAAGTTCCCTACTCCAAACTCAAAGCCAGTCATATCACGCAGAATTTACTCTGAATTATGGGATAAACTGCTGTATTTTGTCAGTTTTCACTTCTACACTATGCAGACCAGTTCAATAGCAATACAGAAATACTTCAGTGCTTGACAGTTCATTCACTTGCTGTGACACTGCACTGCTTTCAAGATACTGTCAGTATTGGAATATAGTCATCCAAGTGACTGCATGTACACTTGCATGCCGGCCATGGCCAACATGGGAAGGAACACTCATCCTACTAATCAGAGTCTTTCACTACAAAAGCCTGCAAATTTACATTATAATTTTGTGCTATTGGTCTAGAGCATCATGCATGGATGGCAAAGCTGTCAGGAAGTTAAGATGATGCTAGACATAAATAGCCTGCATCAGGTATTATTGATGACATTTTCCCAAATAAACAATCATGATAGCCTTTGGCAGCATGTTGCACATTAATAGTGTCCTTATATAATATTCTTCATGGACACATCTTGGTTATGACTGTTACTAACCCTTATGCACAAGATGGTAGTGAGTGTCTATGTGCAATGTAGAGAGTGATATCCTTACCTATAGCTTGCAAATTCTATCCCTTTCACATAGTGTACAGGAAGCATTTTGAAAGTGCTTCCTTATTCTTACTATCAGAAGGAATACTGCCACTAAACTGTGCTTTTGTGCTCATTCAGAACATTTAAATAGCCAGGGAACTACTAGTTGCTTGTCCACATTATTCTTTATGCTGATAATAGGAGCCTGCAAAAGGTTGTTTATATTTGTGGAAGAAACCGGCGGTTTTTAAATTTATTATTATTCTTTAAAATTTCCTCCACTTTTCCTTCAAGGAGCTCAGGATGGCGTGCAAGCATAGTCTCCCCCTCACTGTATCCTCACAACTCCATGAAGTAGGTTAGAGGGGGGAGGGGGGGAGAGAGGGAGGGGTGAAATATTACATTCATATTTCACGTAATATGAAACCGCAGTTAAATGGGGCAGAGGCTGGGACTCCACTATGTCCGAATTAGTGCAACCGTGGTTTCACGGCAAAAGCAACTTGCAGTTTGCCTCACCAAACTTCAAATTGAACCTTGAGTTTGTTTGGTTTTTTGCATTAAATTTTTATTGATTTTAACAATATCTTAAACATCTCATTATATTCAATTAAACAAAAATTGACTTCCAGCTCACCAATCTGCGCGAATCACTAACTGTACAATTAACCCTTGCTATAATAATTCAAAACATATAACCTATATCTTACCAAACTCGATTTTAGTCTACTCAACCTGCTAATATTACTAAATTTCAAACCCTGTTGAAAAATCAATATTAGGAAAATAGTTCTTTAGGTACAGTAAGGATGATTTCCAATCTTCTTTAAAACCTTCCAAATTTTGATCTCTTATCAGTACTGTAAGTTTTGCCATCTCCACATATTCCAAAAATTTTATCAGCCAATCTTCTTTTGTGGGCAGTTCATTGTCCTTCCATTTCTGTGCATATACTATTCTGGCCGCCGTGGTTGCATACATGAAGAATGTTAAATTGCTTGTGGAAAACTCTCCTTGCGTTATTGAACCTTGAGCTTGTAGTAAGTTTTGCCACCCCAACCTGAGGTTTGGTGGCAGCATTGTTACGTCCTAATGCGGACAGTTCCATAACCGTGGTTTCGTTTGCTTTCTGGAGCTGCAATCATAGAGATGGCAGTTCAGACCCACCAAAGATTGCGCCTGCTCCATGCCAATGGCACTTCTCACTGGCTGCCTCTTCAAGCACTCCCCTCACATACACACACCCCCATCTCCAATCCAACAAACCAGTTGCCTGGCAACAGGGACGCTGCCATATCCCAGCCCAAGGTTGTCATCCTGTGAAATGGCAAAGTCACACAGGGGCAAAGCAGGAGAGAAAAGGGAAGGGATGACAAGACGGGCAGTAAGTGCTTTGTTCCCTGAAAATGAAGCAACAATGATGTATGTTCATGAACACACACGAGATGGCATTGTGGGCAGGGCAGGACAACACCATTAGAGCTCTGGGACAGAATCATATGGCAGGGCAGTGATGAGTGGAGTCAGGTTTAAAAGACAGCCCACACCAGGGATTCTTGAATAACTAAAGTCTATTTTTTGTACAATGATGTTGGGGAAGGGGGCCCCACCCCAGTCCCTTCGGTGTACCCTAGGCTTACTTATGAGAAGGGCCGGGCAGCAGGATCAGCACTGCCAACACTGACAGGGGAGATTCCTCATCTGTGATAATGATAGATGCTGCTCCTGAGCAGACCGCTCATTCATGAGAGTGTAAGGCCATGGGGACACCCCTTCACAACTCATGAGAAGAACCATCTGTTGGGACAAGGTGTTGGGCAGAATAATGTGTGAGGACAATCCCCTTTCTCCCACAGACCACTCTCTCCTGAGAGTGTCATGTAATGTGGGCTGGACAGGAGATGCCACCCAGCCAGGTTGCTCCATATAAGAAAGCCACGGGAATGGGTACCCTGCCAACCACTCCCTCTGACTTGGCGAATGCTGCCAAGAAGCTGTCAAAGCATGCCCTCTGCCAGCCCATCCACCCATTAGAACATGACCTTGTTTCTGCCTGGAACGGCAACCCCACTCTCCTGGGGTAGCTGGAAATCGGGGCTCCTCTCATGTGCGACGGCAGATCTGCATATGGTACAACACCAGTCCAAACCCAGGAATTATGAACGAAAGTAAAGATCCAACCCCTCACCCAGGGTTTCCTCAGTCTGCACACGCAGCAAGGCATGGAGTGTCACAATCTCTTTTGGATGCATTAAAGATTTCCCAGGAAAGGAAGCAGTAGCTATGTAAAAGTTCTACTGTTAACCAGAGAGAGTGGGAGCCCCACGCAAGCAGGAGCCCCTTTGTTGGGTTAGCTCAACTCATGAGCACACAGCCCAACAGAAGACCAAACATTTTTGAGCATGAGGTCCTCCCCAGTAGTCTGGCCCTCTCGTGAGAGTGCTAGTCCTCTGGTTCCCTTGCCCTCCCTCAGATACATATCCCCTCCTAGGAAGTTAATATGTTTCCTTCCCTTTCCTGAGTAACAAGAAAATAGTGCCCCTAGGACACCTCTGGCAGAAATTGTGCTTGTGCAAGACAGTTTTGTTTCAGGGCTCTTAGGCTCTTGGCCATGCAATCGCTTTCAGAAAAAGGGCTGGTTGGCATGGCATGGCATTTAAAGAGATTTAAATGCCCTTTCCCTTCCAAGGGTGGGCGGACCATTCCAAAAAGACACTATTGTGCTCGACATTCCCCCTTAAAGATCATGGTCAATGGCAGCCACTCTAGTGATGCGCTGATGCCTGGCAACGCGCTGATGACTTCCGATGTCTGGCAACGCGAGCGCTATGCAGCTTGCTGGGATGTGGCCTCAGCAGACCAGGATGAGGGAGGGGTTTCCCTGCCCTGAAATCGGAGGTTGCCAGGCTGTGGTTGGATGAATGTCTGTGATGTAATTCATGGTTAGAAAATTTAACCGCGGGTCCACCAACCTCTGGTTTCACATTACATGCAAATGTGGCCAGAGTGACTAGCCTATGGTTAACTCAGTAAATTGCATGGCTGGGCAGGGACAATTAAATACATGTTAACAAAGTTCCTTCATCATTTTCTTAATATTACCAAGTAATCTTAACAATGTGTATCCCATTTCAATTCACTGCAAGAGTAAATGGAGAGCAAATCCATAAATATTAACAATAATTTATTTTACAATGATGATTGTTTATTTTCAGAAGGAAATTGGTTATTTGGCTTAGTTGCAACATTGCAGAAAATACAGCACACTCAAAAAGCTAGTAGGTGGGAAAATAGCATACATTTACAGATTATGGGTTAGACCCCTACTAGTCATTCTGTGAATGAAGTTATGTTCGTGCAAGTGGGGAGCACTGTTCCCTCGAAGGTGTGTGCATGTGCATCCGCTCACACATTTTCTGATGTCTGCTCAGTTTATTTTAGATCCCGCTCAGGTTGAATCTGGAAGGCCCCACTCTGAATGCACGTGCACACACACTGCCTTGATATTGCTGCCCAAAGCAAAACTCATTCCGCACACAGATGAAAAAAATTAGAGAGAATACTGGTGGGGAGCAGGCTAAAGGGGGGGAGATTTGGTGCAAAATATTCCGCAGATGGATCAGAATTCTAGGTTTTATCAATTTTTTCCATAAGCAAAATATAAAACATCAGATTTTTTTTTCATGCATGATGTACACATTTTGTGTCCACAATGTACCTATTTCACATTTTTGCCCAGTGCATTCCCTAATAATTTCATTGTATTGGATCTCTTCCAGTAATTTGGAGCCAACGTGGCCCTAAGGCGGGTCAAAAAAGTGTTAAACGTATAACCCCTCTAAAGCCAGAAAGTTACAAAAATCAAATTTAGGTCTGTACCTTTAAAGGCATCCTGACTCCCCACCCCAAACTGCATTCAGTATTGCAGAGAACTCTCAGCCCAAAATCAGTGGGACTATTTGCTTCCTAAATCCACTGAGAAATGATAGGAGAGCTGGTTCTGTGATATTAATTATCATGAATATGGTAAGCAAGATCTACCCTGGTTTGCATTTAGATGGGTGACTACATGTGAACTCAGTAAGATATGGGGCCATAGCTCAGTGGAAGAGCATCTGCATGCAGAAGGTCCCAGGTTCACTCCCTGGCATCTCTACTGGGAGCTGGGAGAGACTCTTGCCTGAAACCTTGGACAGCCACTGCCAGTCAGTGTCGAAAGCACTTAGCTAGAAGGACCAATGGCCTAACTTGGTATAAGGCAGCTTCCTATATTGTTGATAGTTTCAAAGCAGTGCTATGCAACAACATCAAAATGGTTCCCACTCAGTTATTATTATTATTATTTAGATTATGGATCGTCTTACAATTCCTAGCTCCCCAGAGCTAACTCTAATCTCGTAAACATTCTTACGATTGGAGAATGGGCTCAGACGGAGTGAGTGGAGGAAGCCGCAAAAAGCTTTCCTCCCCCACAGATGATCCTGTCCATGTTGCTAGGCAGCTGGATCGGCTGCCCAGACGATCACCAGCTTTTGCCAGCAGCGGGGAGGGGACAAGGAGGTTTGGGGGCTGGGAGGCCCCCAGAGATTCCACAATGCACCGTGTGAGTGTGCAGTGCATTATGGAGAGCCTCCTGATGCCAGTTGGGAGACTACTTTTGTGTAGGTGCTGTGCAAAACTGCACAGCACCAACACATGAGCATTTAGCCCGCTTTTGGGGGACACACAAGCAGTTAGCCGTGCAGCTCCCGGCGGTACACACGTGCACCGAAAACTGGGCTGGGCCTCCTTAGCCCGGTTTTTGGTGCCTGTGTGAATAGCTTTTAAGGGAGTGAGTAAGCAGCATGAAATCTTTGACTCTACCCAAGGCTGTTTCATCTCTAGAAATGCAGCACTATCGTCTCTCCACAACACTTTGAAATAGACTAGGTTAAGAAGACTTATTTGCCCAAGGCTACCCTGTAAGCATCAGAACTGAGTAGGTATTTGAACCTGGACTGAACACTTCCAAAGCGAATAGCCTAATCATTACACAACACTGGCTCTCAAAGTTTGATGCTCTCAGCAGGCACCCTAACTCCAGGGAAGAGCTAAGCCATGCTCTCCTCCCTGAGGCCATAGAAAAACATTACTTATTCCAAAAGCAAAACAATTCTCAGACAATTCTCTATTACCCCATATAGAAAGAGTTTTGTAAGCCTGAGTTGCTCCTGTTTGAACAAAAGAATAGCAAGGGGGGTGGGGGGGGATCTGTAATTTAATGCAGCACACAAAAGAAAATTATTAACATTCAGCTTAGTGCTCCAGTGTGAACTAAATTATGTGGATTTTAAAATACAGAAATGAAGATAAATGAATCTCTCTCTTGCCTAGCCATCACAAATAAAATAAACACTTTGCCTAAAATTATTCTTGTTGTTTAATTTGTTTCAGACAAAAATAAGGCTTGGTATTAAAGACGTTCTCAAAAAGTGTATTCCATGGGTCCCACCCTCTACCCCCACCACAATACTAGTTTTTTAGACTACAAGTAACATGAGATCAGATCTTTTGTCTTCATCCAGTCTCAACTTCCTTTTGTTAGAAAATGCTTTTAAAACTTGATGTTAAACTGGTTAAATCAAATATATTTAGTAAGCATGCTGCACAGGTTAAAAACAAGTATTAAGATAACATTGTGTTATTCGGCACTGAAACAGTGGCTCATAAGAATGAGTCCTAGGATTCCAGTGCTGAACCCAGAAACCTAACAGATCTAGCATTGAGTGAAAATATTATCTGCCCGGGCCTTTTAGACCTTCCATTGTATAGGCATCGGACAGCAATCAGATTTTTAGTGGAGCACTGCTCCATTGGCAGAAGCCTCCTCTGTGAACGGAGGAGTTTTGCTCATACAAGAGATTGAAATGCAAGCAGAGCTCTTCTTCCCTTCACGGAGGGAGCTTCCACCAATGGAATGCCACTCCATGAAAGGTGTGGATATCACCCATTATTTTTATATGGCTGTCGGGGTTTCTTCTGGTGATCTTATTTCATGTTGTTGTTTTTAAGCTATTATTACTGTATTTATTGTTTAAACAATAAATGGGGTTTCTTCTGGTGATCTTATTTCATGTTGTTGTTTTTAAGCTATTATTACTGTATTTATTGTTTAAATTTATTGTTTATTTATAATTTAAACATTATATTAAATTTCTGGGGAAGCTATTGCCTTCCTGAAGAGTGAGACAGACATGACCTGGAATATTACACATCCAACAATTCCTAATGGATAGCTTGGCGTGAGTGGTCAAACTAGTCATACAAGCAAATAGCTGATTATGGAAGGAAAATGGCATGGAGGGGAGGAAGTGTTAACTTCCTCTCCCCCGCCCCGCTGCTGTACCAGTCCTGCTAACTACTGGGGCACACTACGGCTGTTTTTAATGAGCTAAGAGACACACTCGATTCAAAGCATGCATCTAGTTTGACCCAATTCAAAGCTCTACAGCACACATGTCTAGTTTGGCCCTTTTATGAGCAATACACATACCATCTGTTTATCCTCATTCATATAGTCAAAACGGACTCCATTAAAAGTGTCACAACTATAAGTGCAATTGCACAGAGAATGGAGCATCTGTCCTGTTCTCTCCATGGGTAGAGCTACTGTGTCCCTGCTGTGCTTGCCATGAGTGCGATGGCTTCCAAAGGTGCCATCACAACTGCAGAAAAATCTGCACCTGTATCCATGAATGCACCAAATCACATATTACACTATCCACGTTATTGTGGGCATGTGTGGTGAAGGTGGCTCAGGCTGTATCACACAGAAGTAAACTTGTCTATATGAACCAGCCATTAGGGATGGTATTATCTTTCCATGCAGAGAGTAGAATGTATGCCTAATTATACCCAGGGGGAAGATGTGAAGGCATATGATGCAGCTACTTCACTAAAGCTAAGCTGTTCTGGGTTACAGTCTGGATGGGAGACTATGTAGGAGTCTCACAGACATTGAGGCTATTCCCACGATCAGGAGAAATCGGGCTAAGAGAGCCTAGCCTGGTTTCTCCCAATTGTGGGCTGCAATGGGAGCCATGTGGATCCCGGCAGCAACCCGCCGAAAATACCCCACCCCTTAAACGAGGCTAGTGGAGCGCATGCTGTAAACCGCCCAGAGACTTGCGTTTTGGGTGGTATATACAGGTGAAACTCGGAAAATTAGAATATCGTGCAAAAGTCCATTAATTTCAGTAATGCAAATTAAAAGGTGAAACTGATATATGAGACAGATGCATTACATGCAAAGCGAGATAAGTCAAGCCTTAATTTGTTATAATTGTGATGATCATGGCGTACAGCTCATGAAAACCCCAAATCCACAATCCCAGAAAATCAGAATATTACATGGAACCAAGAAGACAAGGATTGTAAATAGAACAATATCGGACCTCTGAAAAGTATAAGCATGCATATGTATTCAGTACTTGGTTTGGGCCCCTTTTGCAGCAATTACTGCCTCAATGTGGCATGGCATGGATGCTATCAGCCTGTGGCACTGATGAGGTATTATGGAAGACCAGGATGTTTCATTAGCGGCCTTCAGCTCTTCTGCATTGTTTGGTCTCATGTCTCTCATCCTTCTCTTGGCAATGCCCCATAGATTCTCTATAGGGTCAGGTCAGGCGAGTTTGCTGGCCAATCAAGCACAATACACTGTATACTTTTCAGAGGTCCGATATTGTTCTATTCTTCAATCCTTGTCTTCTTGGTTCCATGTAATATTCTAATTTTCTGGGATTGTGGATTTGGGGTTTTCATGAGCTGTACGCCATGATCATCACAATTATAACAAATTAAGGCTTGACTTATCTCGCTTTGCATGTAATGCGTCTGTCTCATATATCAGTTTCACCTTTTAATTTGCATTACTGAAATTAATGGACTTTTGCACGATATTCTAATTTTCCGAGTTTCACCTGTAAATGTTTTAAATAGTAAATTAATAAATAAACAAATAAATAAATAAGTACAACCCCGTTTACCCAGCCGTTAGAGGCTGTGGCGCAGCTCCGTGCCGCAGTGACTCACAGAGAGACCCCCCCATCCGGGAGGCTAAAACAAGCCTCCCAGACTCACACACTTGCGCAGGGCATCGTAGGACTTCTGGGGGCCGGGCAGCCCCCGATCCCCGCTGCCCCTACTGGCTCTATGATGGAGCCGGTAATCCTGTGGGCAGCCGATCCGGCCGCCTAGAGACGGCTCCCTGCTAGTATGCAGGGAGGGAAAGTCTGCTCTCCCCGCAGAGCCCGGTTAGGCTCGCCACACTGCTCAGGTGGAGAGCCTCATTGACCTGAGCTCCTGGGTGGAAAGATGGAACATAGACATAACAAAAAAATCATTTCATTATTTAGCAGTAGGCTGTCTGCTCTTTCTTCTTCTTCTCTTCCAGTAGCATATTTCAGGAGCACCTGAAATTCTAGGCACAAAATACCACTTTTCTTTTTTAAAAAATGTTTCTAACCCTCATCACGGTGGTTTTATTAGTTATTTTAATGCTTCAGGGCAGGGTTTGTTTGTTGTTTTTTTTTAATGCTTCTAATAGTTGATTATTGTGTTTGGTCATTGGTCTGAGAAAGGCAAATTCTATCTAGGGATCATTTGGAAGGGGATTGAAAATAAAAATGCTAATAAAATAATGCCCTTTTACAAATCTATGGTGCAGCCACATTTGGAGTATTGTGTACAGTTCTGGTCACCGTATCTTAAGAAGGACATTGTAGAACTGGAAAAGGTACAGAAGAGGAGAACCAAGATGATCAAGGGCCTGGAACATCTTTTTTATAAAGCAAGGTTACAGCATCTGGGACTTTTCGACTACAGGAATACATGATAGAGGTGAATAAAATTATGCATGGAATAAAGAGAGAGGACAGAGGGGATTTTTTCTCCCTCTCTCACAACACTCAAACCAGGGGTCACCCCCATGAAACTGAAGGCCGGGGAATTTAGGACCAACAAGAGGAAGTACTTTTTCAAACAGTGCATAATTTATCTATGGCAGGGTTTCTTAACCTTGGGCCCCCAGATGTTGTTGGACTACAACTCCCATCACCCCCAGACATGGCCTCTGTGGCTGAGGATGATGGGAGTTGTAGTCCAAAAATATCTGGGGGCCCAAGGTTAAGAAACCCTGATCTATGGAATTCTCTGCCACTGGATTTGTTGATGGCCACTAGTTTGGATGGCTTTAAAGGGGGCTTCTTAGACAAATTCATGGAGCACAGGTCTAACAATGGCTACTAGTCTGATGGCTATAGGCCACCTCCAGTCCCAGAGGCAAGATTTCTTTAAGAACCAGTTGCAGGGCATGCCCTCACCTCTTGCCTGTGGGCTTCTTAGAGGCATCTGGTGGGCCACTGTGGGAAAGTGGATGCTGGACTAGATAGGGCTTGGGCCTGATCCAGTGGGCTGTTCTTATGTTTAGTCACTTGATAAAGCGGAAAGAGTACTGAGGAAAGAGTAGAGAAAAGAGAAATTTATGTAAACACATTAAATTAAAAGCAGTGACAAGAGATGCATGCTGGAAAAATGGCTGGCCACTGCTTTGCGGGGTGGGGGAGAGGGAAGCCTCTGTAAATGTCTTGTTTATAGAGCTATCTCAGCAATTCTCCTGCAGTGGCATGCTGGGTGGTGCTCAGCCTCTAAAGACTTTTTAACAGGAGCAAAATGCTTTTAAACTTTAAGAAACAGGACACGAGGTGGGGAGATGTAGTTTGATTCACCACTGATGTTACAGGTGTTAGCCAGTTGGTGCATGAGGCTGATTAGGAAGCACAGCCATGTTGCAGACAGTATTCGTCACTGCAGTGGATTTGTATTTTGCTCTAGAACAAGCATTGCAAATCCCCAGCAATGTAATATACCAACCTGAGTGTTGTGAAGCGGCAATTCTTTCAGAATGGGAGTGCTTGCTGGCCCAATTCCATCTGGGTTTTTGTGCATTGTTTTATGCATAATCCCCATGCAAAAATGATATTTTCTGTAAAGCCCACACACCCCTAGTTGAGAAAAAACAGCAAAAAAAGAAAATAAAAATCAATGTAGAACCTCCGTTTATCTAACAGCTGGATGGATATTTCTCTGTAACTTCAGATACTGGATGTACAATACACTACCAGTTAATTCATCAAATATCAGTAGAAGGGTATGCAATTGATGTATTACAGTTCAGAGGTCACATCATCTCACCATTCTCTCCCCTGTACCTGAAATGGTGGTGTTGTTTTTTTCCCCCCAGTTGTGGAAAACAATCTGTATTTCTCACAGATTGAACTTTTAATATTTTAAACTTTTTGTTTTTGTTTTAACTAATGTTTTACTTTCTGTTTTTATTTTGTTGTAAACCGCCCAGAGACGTAAGTTTTGGGCGGTATAAAAATATGTAAATAATACAAATAAATAAAAAATAGTGCTCAGGCTCCATTTCACAAAAATCAAATAAACTGGCTTCAGAAGAGAAACTCACATATGGAGTTCTGGTGCCCTGACTTGTTTCACAGAACGGCGTTCCAGTTTTGTTGGGGCTGTTGTTTTCTCCGCTGTTCAGAAGTCCAGGCATCCTGTCAGTTGCCTATCTGCTCAAACTCCTCCTCCCTCCTCCTCCTGCTCCTGCATACTCCCTGGCTGTCAGCTTTCCCATGCCCCTCTCAAGTGATAATATCGTTCACATCCCAAGATACAGCTACATACAAAGGAAATACCTTGACACTGAATTAATCTCTTTCTCTCCCCTATCTCTTTTATGAGTTTCTATAATTACCCTCTATTTTTATATAAAAATGTGAACATTACACAGATATGTATATTTGTGGGAAATGCAGCAAACACCTGGAATTATAACATCCTTTGTACAGCAAGTGTCATATTACAATTTTTTTGTGATTACGTCAATTTAGTATTTCACGTATTATTAATAATTCCTCATTACATAAAATTATTACTAAACTGGCAATTAAGTGGATGTGAAGGATCCATATGTTGAAGTGTTCATAACATTTCAATTATGAACTTCATATCAGATGTCTTCCAACGTACATTAGTGACAGTAATGAACAAGCTCTTTGCCAAAGGCACCCAAATGAGCTCATTCAGCTTCATAGAATATCTTATATTATATTGGTCTTGAATTGGTTGATCATTCCCTGTTTGCAGATTTATAGATTTCACAATTTTTTTGGAGGAAGTGTATGAGTTATGCACTATAGTAAAGTGATCTCCCTAAGCATCCTCTGGCTTGCCAAATCTAGGCCTCATTGATGAGAACCATTTTTTCCTAGTTTAAGGCAACATAGGTTGGCTTGCATTAAATTGTAGTCTCAATATTCTAGAATGCTATGCAGCCTAGCAAGCTATAGCAGAATAAGAACATGTTTATGTGCTTCCAAAAGAAGACAATTGAGGTAGGCGAGGAAAAGGGCATTCCATACCTCTGGGTTACCACCAAAAAAGTCCTGTTCCTAATTTATTATTATTATTATTATTATTATTACATGTATATTCCGCTTTTCCTCCAAGGAGCCCAGAGAAGTGTACATAGTTAGGTTTCTCCTCACAACAACCCTGTGAAGTAGGTTAGGCTGAGAGAAAAGTAACTGGCCCAGAGTCACCCAGCAAGTATCATGGCTGAATGGGGATTTGAACTCAGGTCTCCCTAGTCCATTGCCCAGCACTCTAACCACTACACCACACTGGCTGGTGCAATAAACTCACATCCAAGAATGGATATTGGGGGAAATCTTTCCCCAAAATAGTCTGAATAAGGACACAAGTGTTGTGCTGCCATCCAGAATGTATTCAAGCCTTTACACAGCTGTTTTTATATATAAATACATTAAACATATGACCTTGTGTTGATCACAGCCTAGGGGAAAGCGGTCTTTCCGCTATGGGCTGTTTCTTAGCACTCTTGTCCTTCAGAAGCATATCCCTCTAATCTCTCTGTATTTTCTAACCATTAAAGTTTTCCTACTGTAAGGAAATCTACGTGTTCTTAGCTTTAGTTTAACATCTTTATTCCTGCTCTGTCTTTGCTGACCACTTAGATTAACTGTCCCATTCTCTTGTGGATGTTCTATAAATCAAACACTTTATTGTACATTTCAAAGGCAAACAGAGGAGATGAGGGAAGAAAAAAGTAATCTGGTGAGCAACCAACCATTTTGTAGTTTATAAAACTCCTCCCTGTCTCTGCAGAACATCCTCTTTATGAAAGGAAGCAGGGGTGCTGCAGGGAAGTAAGGAATTTTACTGATACAGTCTAATGTCTGTAAAGACTTCTTTTACCCATTAGTACACTAGTCTGTTTTTAATTTAATCTGCTGTACTGTCTTATCAATTTCTGCAAGGCTTATTTTTGCACACAGGACTCTGTATTCATCCCAACATAGCACAGCTTTCTGTGCCCTTATTTTGTTCACTTCACAACAACCTTATGAAGCATGTCAGTGTTCTTATTTTTATAAATAGTTACTGAGTTGAAATATAAAACACCCACTGCGTCCATGGCTGATCCAAGATCTTCTAGGCCCACGTCCAGTGCTCTGTTAACTGGAACGGACTGATCCTTTCTTCAGAGTAGAGCGACATATTACACAAAATGAAAGGGTTTGCTGAGGTGTTAGAATTACAACCAGTGGCTTACATGTCCTGCAAAGTAATGCGAGTGGTGCCAGACCCACCCACCGGTAGGAATTTATTATTTATTATAAGAACATAAGAACAGCCCTACTGGATCAGGCCCAAGGCCCATCTAGTCCAGCATCCTGTTTCACACAGCGGCCCACCAGATGCTTCTGGAAGCCTACAGGCAGGAGTTGAGGGCATGCCCTCTCTCCTGCTGTTACTCACCTGCAACTGGTACTCAGAGGCATCCTGCCTTGAAAGCTGGAGGTAGCCTTTAGCCCTCCAGTAGCCATTGATAGACCTCTCCTCCATGAAGTTATCCAAACCCCTCTTAAAGCCATCCAGGTTGTTGGCTGTCACCACATCTTGTGGTAGAGAATTCCACAAGTTGATTATGTGTTGTGTGAAAAAGTACCTCCAATTGCTGGTCCTAAATTTCCTGGCAATCAATTTTGTGGGATGACTACTGGTTCTAGTGTTATGTGAAAGGAAGAAGAATTTCTCTCTATCCACTTTCTCCACACCATGCATGATTTTATAGACCTCTATCATGTCTCCCCACAGTCTTTTTTCTAAGCTAAATAGCCCCAAGTATTGTAGCCTTGCCTCATAAGAAAGGTACTCTAAGCCCCTGATCATATTGGTTGCCCTTTTCTGCACCTTTTCCAGTTCTACAATGTCCTTCTTTAGTTGTAGTGACCAGAATTGTATGCAGTACTCCAGGTGTGGCCACACCATAGTTTTGTATAAGGGCATTATAATATTAGCCATTTTATTTTCAATCCCCTTCCTAATTATCCCTAGCATGGAACTGGTCTTTTTCACAGCTGCCGCACATTGAGTCGACACTTTCAACAAACCGTCCACCATGACCCCAAGATCCCTCTCCCGGTCAGTCACCGACAGCTCAGTTCCCATCAACGTATACTTGAAGTTGGGTTTTTTGTCCCAATGTGCATCACTTTACACATGCCCACATTCAACCATATTTGCCATTTTGTTGCCCACTCACCCAGTTTGAAGAGATCCTTTTAGAGCTCCTCACAATCTGTTTTGGATTTCACTACCTTAAATAGTTTGGTATCATCTGTAAATTTGGCCACCTTGCTACTTACCCCAACTTCTAGATCATTTATGAATAAATTAAAAAGCACTGGTCCCAGTATAGATCCCTGGGGGACCCCACTTCTTACTTTCCTCCATTGTGAAAACTCTCCATTTATCCCTACCCTCTGTTTCCTGTCCTTCAACCTATTTATTTATTTATTTGATTTCTATACTGCCCTTCCAAAAATGGCTCAGGGTGGTTTACATTAAACCAAAACTAAAATCAATTAACTACTAAAATCAAACATTGTAAAAACAGAAAACCGTTATTAAAACAATTAAAACAGTTTTTAAAACCCTGGAAAACCAGGCCATACCTTTACGGTTTAAAACCCCTGGAAGGCCAGACCAAACAGATAGGTCTTAAGGGCTCTCCTGAAGGGACTGTGCACAAACCTCAGTTCATGCAGCTCTTTGAAATAGTGCTGGTTTGGCCCAAACATGAACTGGTTCGGCAATTCGGGAGTGGTGAGTGGCACCTTTGAAAGAAGTCCAGCAGGTCCTTCTCTGTGTAACCACAGCTTCGTGGAACTCCCTGCTACAGTAGCAGCTTCCCCCAACAGCAGGGTGGCGACAGCATGCACACGGCCTCCATGCATGCCTTGAAACAACATTGCATGGCCAGTCTAACCACACAAATGGCTTCTATGCATGCACGGAGGCCATGTGCATGTCAACGCTGTGCCACTGCCATGCACAGGCTGGGGGGGGAGGGCCACCACAGCAGGGTGCTGCACGGAGCGGCAGTCACAAAGGTAAGGACCTGCTGTGCTTGCTTTTGAAAGATGCTGCTCACGCCCCCGCTGGGCGCTGCTCTCGGACCACTCCATGGTTGGGCCAAACTGGAATGAAGTGGTTTGCGGAGCCACAAACTGGTTCGATTTCGAACCACTGCACGAACCAAGGTCCGTGCACATTCCTACCCACCAGTGCTGCTGCAGAGTGGTAACACACACAGTGACACTGCTGCACAGAAGGGCAATCCTGGGACTGTTGACTCTGCACACTGTGTGTGACTTTCATTGTTTCCAATGGAAGTGGTATGTGACATGCGTCCAGAATTTAATCTCTGCAACCCCATTCCTTTGAATGATGTCCATTCACTTTCCTGTTACTGATTATTTTCATTTTGTTTTTGTGCTGTTATGCTGCTTTTAATCAATGTTATGTAAGCCTCCTTGGGGGCTTCTATCTGGAGGTGGAAAAGCAGAATACAGGGCTGGCCTATCCATGAGATGGATTGGCTTAGTTGCCTTAGATGACATATTAGCAGGGGTTGGGGTACTGCCCCCCCCACCTCTGCCACTACACTCCTGCTGCTGCTACCACTCCTACTCCACCTTCCACACTCCCTGGAGTTAAAAAGGAAGAGGGGATCAGAGTCAAAAAGGAAGTGTGAAGGAGAGGAGAGTGCTAGATTAGAGTGTCTTCCAGGAGCTGCTCTTGTCCTCTCCTCTCCTCCACACTTCCTCTTCTGCTCTATTTCTCTTTTTCTTTCCAAATCCACAGATAGGAGGAGGAGGAGGAGGAGGAGGAGTTGGAGTTGCTCTTCACATCTGGGCATCCTGTCAAGTAAGAGGGGCAGCATTTGGTGTGGCAAGGCACCACTTGCTGCCAGATAGTGGGAGGGCAGCATTTGACACTTCATTTAAGGCATGGGCAGATCTTGAGCTGACTCTGGTGGAATATAAATGTTTTCAATAAATGAATAAATACAACAGGCCTCTGTATCCTATTTAATAGACTGTACAATCTATTCTTGCGTTTTGGTAGAGTAAAATGGAACCATTCTGCTCTCCACCAAAACTTTTCAGAGTGAACTAAGGGGCTCAGCTAATCTGTTAGAATTAATCCCTTCTTAAAAGTAATGTACACGTAGCCTTCAGGGTACTGTCTGGCTTTGGTGCTGACAGATGAAAGTAAGGCAGATTCTGCAGGACGTTTTCCAGATCACATGCTGCAACAGTTTTGCAAAGTGTCTTCTAAGTGCCCCTCTATATTGCCCGTGTTTTGACATCCTGGTCACTGCGCTGTCAGCAGGGTGCCGTTCATATTTCCGATGCCTTGTTTCAAATTTTATTAATGCATTGTAGCTCTATAATGCTGTATATGTGTTGCGGGAAAGTAGCTGTATTTTTCCATTGTAAGAGGCTTGCCCCATCTTTTATGCATTGCAGTGTGATGTGATGTGGTGTGGACGGTTCAAATTGTGATGCAACCATTTGTTGATTTTACAGCCCCTTTCTGTCCCGTTCATGAAATAATCTTTCCATGAAATGAATTATTTCACTACCACCACCCAGGTTCTTGTGCAAAGATGCAACCCAATTTTCATCTGCTTTTGACTTTTAATTTCAATCACATTTGTTTTTGTTTTTCATCAGGCTTAGTTTTTTGATATATTCATGTTTCCTCCTTTTTTGTGCGCTATGGATTGGCTGGTTCATTTGGCAGATCGATGATCTGTTGATATGTAAAGCCACATACATATTTTAAAATATTATCACTCCATTTCTTGAGCAAGAGCACAATCTCTTCTCACTCTCATTTCAGCTTTCAGCCCTAGCTTTTGGTCTCATTTGTCTTTGCAATTTGATATGTATTTTTTTAAAATATATTTCCGCTCCATTTCATTTCTGCTCTTGGCCTTAGCTTATGCTCTTGATAGCGCAAAACGGAGCAGATTGAGCTGTGCTTCCCCCTGTTGGCGGCTTTGTTCAAAGGGACCAAGAATTTTTTTTTAAAAGAGTTTGTCGCATCAGTGGTTCCCTCTCCCCTCCGCCACTCTATTGGTCCGAAATGGAGGAGGAGGCAGCAGTGAATGTGATTCAGGTGGGATATGGACAGCCCCTGCCTGGAAGCGCTGCAGTGGTGGGCAATATGAACGGCCAAAACCCTGACACAATGCAGTGAAAAACATATTGAGAAATGCTGTACTCACAGTTTCAAGCCACTGCCTCATACCGTCGCACTTTGCAACACTTTAACCGGTGCAAATCTCATAGTCTGGAAAACACCCAGAAGGAGGAAAAACTGAAGTGTGAATTTAGATTTGTAAAAAAACTGAGGGAACTAATAAGCAGTGGGGTGTTACCTCTTTCAGTCTCTTTTTCTCCATAGGGCAACTTATTGTGGAGACAGATCGAGAGAGAGAGGCATGTCTAAGGGGAGAAAGGTCTCAGGTAACTACGGAGTTCTCCACACAGCAGGCTTTACCATGGGTTTTCTGCAAGGCTTTACTACGAACTCAACATTATTCCAAAGTTATCCAAATTCTGATGCAAAAAGTTTATTTTTTTTAACCTGGGATATAAATTGGGCTGCACTCTAATGCACAGTGAAGAACCTGAATTGTATGAAGTGCTCCCCAATAGCTCACAGGGACTTCAGGGTAAATCTGGCTGATATGTGAATGCACCCCCTCCATTCTGGAGAATATGCGAGCTAAAGGGCTTTAAAAGCCCTGTGTGAAAAACTTCCTGTGGAGCTAACATTCTCTTCTCCATGCAATATTCAAAGTAGTCCACTCTTTTTTAAGAACTGCATTTATTCAAAGGGACAGGGAAAGCTATAAAGCACTGGCATCTCAGTCCTAAATTACATGGAAGTCAATTGCATTGATTTCAATGGAACTATTACTTTTACTTAAGTGGGGTGGGCAGCCTTCTATAGCTGTTGCTGAACTACAATTCCCATCACCTCCAGCCACCATTTATTGTGGCTGGGGATGGTAGAAACTGTAGCTCAACAACAGCTGGAGAACAAAAGTTGCCTGCCCCTGACTTAAGTGTGCATAAGTGTAAAGTATTGATACATGAAAAAGATGAAATACTTGGCCTTTGAGCTGAAAAATATTCTGACCTCTGACACAGGGCTCTTTGTTGCTCTACAATAAAAAGTATTTTGCCTTCTCCTAGTGTCTCTTGCTGTATCCTCTCCAAATTCCCTGCCCACCACCTGTCTTGCAATTCTGGTTTCATGTAATTTCTATTTCTACCGTCAAGCATGCACAACATTTCTCCATTATGTTTCTCTAATTGTATTTAATCATAATGTGGCATGTGTTACTGTCTGCCTCAAGATGACTGAAAGCCAGCCACTTTATGGTGGTGAACAGTTGGATTTTGTTGCACAATACCATGTTATTTTAATCAACTACTTTGTCATATGAATGGAACTGAGAGAATAAGTATGGAAGTCAGGAAGGGAGGGCATTCAAAGAGTGAAAGGGACTTCTCTCACAACTTAAAATGGAAGCCACCATTTATACAATGTTCTATAGTTTTCTTCTACATGCTCATTTGGAATATTTACATAATTTTATAATATTTATATTTCAATTCTATACTACAGAAAAATAGTTGACAAAGTCCCTATTTATATGAAATTATGAAAGCATCACAAAATATGGCTTTGGTGCATGTTTTTTAATTGGTTCTTGATTGTTGCCTAAAGAAATTGACAGACTCAAATACAAAAGCAAGCTTTTTCTATACTCAAACATATTTGTTTCAGAAATAAGGTTGGTAGAATGAATGGCCAAGCATGTCCGATGCTGAAGTAAAGCACATTTGTGCCTAATTCATTGGAGAAATTGTTCAAGAACAGTTCATCTGTGTGGAAAATACAAGCCTTGTAATGCTGCCAAGATCACTGAGACCTTTGGTGATCAGCTAAGTAAATATTAGTCATGCAAGTTAGAACTGCCCTAGAGTGACTTTAACTCACACAATGAACCCCTCTAACATTTCAGGCTATCCGGGAGGGAATACGGTACATTAAATATCCTTGTTTGGTCTAATTCCTCAACTCCTCTGCTATTTTGTCTTTTCCCATTGACCTGTGCCACTTAGTTTGCATATATTTCCTGAGACGCACACTGTATTCGCAGGAAGAAGACACTGAATATTTATTTCCAAAGTCCTACTTTTTTCATTCTGATAGATTAAGTATAACAAGTGAGTAAATACATGGACATTAGAAATATCAATGTGACCAAATCTATATTTTAATAAAACCAAACACTGCTAGCTTTTATATGAATGAGTAATTTTTGTAGACATTTTGTTTTAAATGACCTTGAGGGTCACAAGCACACTGCCAAAAACAGCATCCCTTTAGAAAGTTCTCCAGCAATAAGATAGTGCAAGTTTTACTGTATGGATGGCCAACATCACATGGAGAATCTTCATGCTGCCACCACCATAGATGTGTAATGGTGGCATGGAGAGACTTAACATGATGGCAAGTTGCAACAGTCTGGCTACTAAGACCAACGCATTGCAGCTGGAGTGTGAGCAGATAACTTAGCATGAGGATGCAGTTTCTGGTGACAACCCCATGGACAGAGAAACTCTAGATCCTGTGTATTCAGGGAATGCTTTTTGAGATTGGAAGACAAAGCTGTCCAAATTAGCATATTAACCAAAGACAAGAGTGAAATTGCTTTCAAACATATCCATGTAGCATCATGACTAGATGGTGGATGCAGGGCTGACAGGCAGGGGTTGGGGGATAACAGACCCTCCTGTACATAATGGACCTAACAGGAAGCACCACCCCATGTGCCTGTGTCTGCCAGCCTGCCATTACCCCTCTTCATTGTTGTCACCACTGCTAAAACATAGATGGAGATGCACGGAACCAGCTGGCCTGGTTTGGTTCGAGTGTGAACTGCACTCAAACCTGACCAGACCAGTTTGGTCCGCAGAGGCGTAACGGGGGAAAACGGCGCCCAGGGCAAGCTCTGCCCCTGAAATTGCACCCCCCGCTCCCCCCCCCACATACCTGCGCCCCCCTGGCCGGAGTGAGCGCGGCGGTGGTGGGCGGCGGCAGATCACGCGGCGGTGGCGGGCGGCGGCAGGAGTGAGCGCGGCGGCGGCGGGCGGCGGCGGATTGCCGAGTGTGGCGGTGGCGTGTGTGTGTGTATATATATATGTATGTATGTATATGTGTGTGTGTGTGTGTGTGTATGTATATATATATATATATATATATATATATATATATATATATATATTTACATACACACGCGTGCATACACATTTTTAAAAGTTATTTACCTCTAGCTCCTTCAGCGGACTTCCTAAAGGCTGTGGAGGGGTCTGTGAAGGTTCCCCCTCCCCCCGCCAGCCTCAGTGATCACCTCCACAGCCCGCCTCCATAAGTAGGCACGACGGCCATTTTGCCTGCCACCGCACATGCACAAATTGCCTCTGCTAGGCCTGGCGGGGGTGGGGGTGGGTCAGTTTTTGTCTGGACAGAACCGGAGGGGGTTCAGTTCGATCCCGAACCATTGAATCCCTGAACCAGTTGTCACATCCCTATTCAATACACTTCCTCTTCTTTTCAAAAGTGGGAGACGAGAGTGGAGGAAGAGGACACTGCTGGAGAAAGTAAAGTTGGCAACAATCTGGACTGGTGGGGATAGAAAGCAGCATTCCAATGCACAGTTCCTGCCCAAAGGCTGTGGGACTGAGCCTGGGAAACCTGTTGGCACCCCTGGATGGATAAGTTCAACTATTCACTACAAGTCAGAAGAAAACTTTTCCATATGATAACTCTGCAACTGACAAAATAAGATAAAAGAATGCACACAGCACAAAACTTATTTATTTATTTAATATATTTGTGCGTAGCCCCAAACTCACATCTCTGGGTGATTTATCTTGGGCCTGTTCTGTTTTAGAATGGCCTGAAGCTGATGTCAGCTATGTTAAAAGTACCTTTTGAATCTTCATGGATTTTGAATAAATTATAAGCTCTTTACATTGTCCTTTGGGGCTGTTGCATTCTTGACCCTTCATCCAAGAGCTGCAAATGGTTTCCATAACATAGCAGAAATTAAATTAACTTGGCCTTTCCCCCACAAAAAAATTATGCTAATAAGATGGTTATCTATGCAACTACAAGGGTAGGTGATTTAGAGGTGAGACACGGAAAGCAATGCAGTGGTGTTGGGCATTACATTTGCATGCTACTCTTCTTGAAAAAAAATACCCCATTGTTGTTATATTTTAAACTTCCTCATTTGTTGTTCTACTTCCTCAATTCACCTCCAACAGTCATGCATACAGACAGTGGCCTCAATATCCCATTTCAAATGGCTATCATAGTAAACTGCCTAGGAGGCTTATTCTGAGAATGAAGAAAGATCTTATCTACAATGGACTTTTTGTCTATCTTGGATCGAATGCTTCTTTCCAGCATTATATTTTTCTTACTATTGTTATGGATTTACATTTAGATCCCCTTGAACTATGAGAAACCCTTAAGGCAGCTCACAATTAAAAACCATGACATTCTTACCACCACTATTATGGAGCAGGAAAGAAATTGGACAACTCTGGGCTCTCTCTTATAAATAATGGATGATATCCTCCTAAGGAAGTGTTTGCACCCCAGGAAGACACACCCATACTGCAGAAGGCTCCCAGAGTATGGCGACGCAGAGGAAGTACTTTTTCACACTGTGCGTAATTAAACTACGGAATTCTCTGCCATGGGAAGTGGTGATGGCCACTAGCTTGGATGGCTTTAAAGGGGGCTCAGACAAATTCACAGAGGACAGGTCTATCAATGGCTCCTAGTCTGGTGGCTATAGGCCACCTCCAGCCTTACAGGCAAGATGCCTCAACACACCAGTTGCAGGGGAGCAACAGCAAAAGGGAGGGCATGCACATACCTCTTGCCTGTGAGTTTCTCAGAGGCATCTGGTGGGCCACTGTGTGAAACAGAATGCTGGACTTGATGAGCCTGGGTCTGATCCAGCAGGACTGTTCTTATGTGGAGCACATAGGTTTTAAAAAAATCTTTATCTGTGCTTCTTCCAAAAATACCCCACCTGAAATATGTTCCTGAGAGTCACGCAGCCCTCAGGGACATATTTTGGGGTAGTGCAGAGCATTTCCAAAGGAAGCAGAGATCAAGGAAAATCCCACACACCCCTTCTGAGTTCTGCACCGGGTAGCTAAAACAAGCTTTCTGCAACGCAGGCAGCTCTCCCAGTATGTGGACAGACGCTTCTTTAGCTAGGATGTCAGCTACAGAGCTTACCATAAACCATATTGGACAGCAGTCTAATTTACATGGTCATCACATGTTCACGTACTTCAAGGAAGCTTTGCCTGCTACCCAACCTAAAAATCAGCAAGCTGCTGTTTCAACTCTTTCTACTAGAGCATTCATCCACTTCAAAGTTAAAGCTAGTTCTTTAAATTAGAGTCTCCCCTTTCTAGATTTATTTCTCATTGACTCTATAATTATATAATTAAAGCTAATATAAGTAATTTAAACATTTAATTTATTTAATGGCATTGAGGAGAGTGTTTAAGGTCAAAGGAGACCTGAGGTCCTGGAGTCTAGCTGAAGTCATGATTCATGATGAATGTTCAGGCAGTGATTCTAGTTAGTTAGGTGTCATTGCAAGGCTAATGATCAAAGGTCTTAAAGAGACAGCAGTCACTTTGCTCTGCTCTTTAGAATTATGTGAGCTTATTCTATATATGTTTAAGAGCAGTGGAACTTGAGGTGATCTATTTTCTACTGTACAATAGTGCTCGAAGTCACAGATTTCTTTCAACCTAGCTGGACTTGTAAGCTTCCTTTCTCTCTCCTTCCCTCGCCCCCACCACTTTACTAATATCCATCCAAAGAGTATTAGAGATTAGAAGATTATTTTAGAAGATATTTTTCAAAAGATTATTGACCAAGTCTTTTAGACTTTGAGTAACTGCATGAATATTAAGGCTGCAATGTTTAGCGGATTCATTGGCTAGATTAATCAATTAAAATGAGTTGATTTAAAAGATGGCCCTTGATTAATCAGGCAGCAAGTATGTAGGGGAAAATAAATATTTTAATACAAATACTTTAAAGATTTGGGAAGTTGGTGCCATCTTAGAAGAGGAATCCCCCGGCCTTCGCTCACACAAATGTACCTGAAAAAAGGAGTTGCAGCTCACTATCCTTTGCAAAGTGAGCCCAACTTTTCCCTGCCATCACAATGCAAATAACAGGCACACATCAGTAATTCAAGTGTTAGTTTCTCTCTGTCTTGTCCCATTCTCATGCTTCAGATAGGCTTGCTACTACCTTTAAAAAAGCATAGTTTGTATGTTCATTCAACTGAGCATTCATTCATCATTTTATTTACTTATTTATTTAAAAATAACACCATCCTTTAAAAAAAAGTTTGAAAAACTGCTCTGAGAAATGAATAAGTGACTTCACTACATCACAGGTACTGGCCAATAACTGCTAGGCATGCCCAGCTTCTACTGCAAAAAAAGTTGCGGTAGAACTCATTATTTCCCGAGCAAAATCCTGGATGAAAAATCATAAGTCTGAACAAAACATGTTTAGTGCACTTCCACACTGATCCCATGACTGAAAATATATAGAAGCTGCAGCGGGTCCAGAATGCAGCGGCTCATCTACTCATGGGTGCCAGAAAATATGACAGGGTAACACCTCTCCCGCAGTCATTGCACTGGTTGCCTATTTGCTTCTGAGCTCAATTTAAGGTCCTGGTTCTGACCTTCAAAGCCTTGTGGGGCTTGGCGCCTGTCTACCTACAGACCCGCCTCTCCCATCCAGTTACATTCCATCCAGTTAGATCAGCTCAGATGGCCCTTCTGTCGGTCCCTGATTTCTGAGATGTTTGGGGCTCTAGGACCCGTGAAAAGGCCTTTTCGGTTGCTGCCACGCTCCTTTGGAACTCTCTCCCCCTACAGATCCGGCTAGCACCTTCCTTACCGATCTTCAAATCGCTGTTGAAGACTTTTCTTTTTCGCCAAGCCTTTGCCCTATAGTTCATTTTCTGTTTTTTGGTAGTTACTTTAGTTCTTTAATAATTTTTAAGTATTAATGTAATGTAATTTTTAATGTTGCCTGTTTGCCTGTTGTTGTACACTGCCCAGAGTCTTCGGAGTGCGTGGTATATTATATTAAATGTCATATATATATATATATATATATATATATATATATATATATATATATCTGTAGCATCCTAACATAGTGCTTAACATAGATACTATATGCATGCATCATCTAAAAGCAAAGCAAGTTAAAAACAAAGCAAGTGTCATGTATTTTCTTCAGAACTATTTTGTTTACTCAAATGCCAGTATATGCAGATCTGATTAATGAATTAATCTTCTGATTAACTAAGATTTCTTTAATCATGTGACAGGACTAATGAACATACATAAATTTGTGCCACCTGCTGAAGGAAAAAATTTGTCCTAAACACCTTCTTCTGTAACTCATCCAGAAACAATTCTCTGCTCCAATTGCTTCATAACTGGCTGAGAACAGTTATACAGTTCCTATACTCTGGGGCCCTCTCAAAAGTAGTATTCACAAGGGGTGACCGAAGACATTTTGCTGCCTAAGGCTAATATGATGTGCACACACCCTGTCCACGGGTGGGTGCTCAGCAGTCTTGGACCATGATGCTGCCAAGGCAGCAGCAGTCATGTGTGAAAACTCTCAGACTATGCCAGCAAGCCAGCCAATGGTGGCAGAGGTATTCTTAGCTCTGGATGGGGAAAGAGGGGGAAGAAGAGGAGGGGGAAATGAATAGTATTTCCCAGTGGCGTGAGGAAGGGTGGTGGCAGCAGATGGTAGGGAAGCCTGTGGTGTGGTGCCTGTAGTGGCAGGGGAGTGGCATTTGCCTCTCCATGACCCCTCATTGCACCTGAGGCAGCTGCCTCAACCTGCCACATTTATTTTATTTTATTTTATTTTATTTTATTTTATTTTATTTTATTTATATACTGTCTGACTCCAAAGGCTCTAGGAGGTTAGGGAAGAGCCACCATATCTTCACCATGCTCTCAGTTATTGAGACACATGAAAATATTGTACACAATGTCCTAGCAGCTATGGTTGCCTGTCTACAAACACCCATAATCTGCTCAAGTCGTTGACTAGATGGCCCATAACTTCATAATTGTGAAAGAACGACCCAGAGCCACCACCATGACCCTGAGGTAGCATTTCTCTCTCTCTACAGAACACTTCCCTTTCCCAACATGCAACTATTCCCTCATGTTTGATATGAGCTACAGTCCATTTATCCTCATTCAAACTCATCAGTCGGATGCTGAATAAGTGATAATACTAAAGGGCCTATTTTTGATGAAAAGATCTAATGCAGAATATCAGTGTTTCAAGGGTGCTAACTAGACACTTTTTAAAAATGGCGACTCTCTTATATTTAGAATATTTAGAAGAGGAAGAGAAACTGTTCTCATTCAGTCCAACATAATGTCTCTCCTTTGTGCTTTAAAAAAAAAAGGTTGTGAGCCCTTATCGTTTTTTCATATCTTTTGCTATGTAAACTACTTTTAGAATTTTTTGTTGAAAAGCATTATATTTTAAATGTTAATTTTTATTATTATTATTAATTGTTACCTTAGGAACTATTAAAAAACTAGGACTTTTGAATAGCTTCCACTGATATCTGAGCTTATTTAATGTTCTTCTGACAAAAGGTAACAAGACCTTGGTACCAATGTTAACTTGCTGACAGAGGCAGTTTAACCAGAACTAGAGGACACCATCTACCATGTATATTGAATTATTCATAACTGTAATATTTGAAAGATAGTGAGGAAGGGTTCAAAAGAAGTTGTGGACCCTATGAGAAGCTGAATACATTACTTAAACTGTCTTCTTAGTCACTAATTGTTACAAGCAAGCAAGATCTGATTTAAAATAGCCATCCCATTCTCTTTTATGAAGTTTAACCCTTTTTTCTGGGTAATTTAATGCACCATGCCTCTCCCATGGAATTTCCCAAAATAAATGAATTGGCTTCCCTACACTCCTCTGAATGAATCCTTAAAGCCAATAAACACAGTACCACTTATTCCAAGAGAACATGCATAGCATCAGGAAGCAAAGCTGTAATTCTCAGCCACTTAAATCAGCTAATGCCAGTAACAGGTCCTCTGATGTCACAATGGGTCTTGCAAGTCAGTCAGGTCCCCATGTCACACCATTTAGCTGCTATTGGCTCAGCTGCTCTGATGTCACAGCCTATTTTTGATGGCTTTTCAAGCCCTGAGCCATGCAAGTAACTAGCTTTCAGGAAACACGGAAAATTTCTTTTTTATATGCTGAGATCCAGAGGCAACTGTTGGTTAAAAACTCAGCAATCGAGTGTATCTATGTCAAGGGCTTTTAAATGACACTTACTGGTGCAGACCAAGTGTATGATCACAGAATTAGTCTGGTGCAATAACTCACTGGATGTTCTTGAACCAGTCACTATCTCTCAGTCTAGCATACCTTGCAGGGTTGCTGTGAGAATAAAATGGAAAGGGTCTGTGTATGCTGCCCTGAGCAACTTTGTGAAAGAGCAGGTCAGCAAATGGTAAAGTAAGATCATCAAAATCAAAGATAATATACCTACTTTAATGTACAACAAAACACACACTGGCTTGGTGTTTGTTGACATGACGTTTCAACCTCAAAAATGTATACAATTTCAGAAGAAATGGCAAAGAAACGAAGCATTAAATTGGAGAATTAATTGGCACTAATTCCAAGAATTTGCAACACTGCCTGGACAATGGGACGATTTGAATCTTGTCAGTGTGCAGAACTTCCATTTCATTACTGTCAAAAACAATACAGGGGTTGTTGCTTCTCCTCTGTCATTTTCATATGCTCTTGTTCTTACCATCTTCTGAAATCTACTATTAGTCATTACTGGAATCAGGAAAGTGAAATCCCACTTTAACTCTGATACCAACCAAAAGATGACATGGCAACATTTGTTTATTTTTATTCAAAATATTTTGTATACTGCCCTTCAGTTTAAAACAAACTTCCAGAACAGCTCACAAGGTTCAGTTAAAACAATAAGCATACAATAATTATAAAACAATGAGTCATGCAGTAGCAAGCATAAAAAAGGAGCAATAGCATTCAGCAGGTCAAAAAGCAGATTACAAGATTCAGTGCCAGGTGAGGCTCTCTGGGGAAAGAGTTCCACAGAGGGGGGGCCACCATGGAAAGGACATTTCCTCCAGTTGTTGCTGCCTCACTTCTGAACTGGGGGCATACAGAGAAAGACCTCTGCATATAACCACAGCATTAAGCACATGCTCCACTTCCCCAAGTGCACAGAACCGGCAGCAGCAGTTTGGTTCCAATTCAAACCAAATTCCGTCCGAACCGCAGGTTCACAAACCAGTTCATTTGAACTGGCCAACAATTTGATCTGTGCTCTTGGACTGGATCGAACTGGTTTGACCTGGTTTGAGTGCCTTGCTTGTAAAGGGGAATCTGGTAAAGATTCCCCTTTACAAGCAAAGCGGGATTCCTTACCTAAAATGGGGTTGGGGCAGGCAAGAGGGTACTCTACTGGCTATGGCGGCGGTTCCCCAGCAGTGGTGCCCCCCCCCCGCACCACCATTTACGTGATCTCCATGCATGCACCCACTGGCCCGCAGTGCAGGGGAGAGCGCTACAGGGCTGAGAGGGGCCACCACCATGGAGCCACCACCGCCAAAGAGCTGCTGCCACCACAGCTGGTGAGGTGCCCTTTTGCCTGCACCCCTTTTTAGTTAGGGAACCCCCCTTTACAAGCATGGTCGAACTGGTCAAAAGGGGCCAAACTGGTTTGATCTGAACTGGGCCAAATTCAGTTTTAACTTGGACTGTCCCCTTTGGGGGGGAGCCAGTTTGGTTTGAGCCTGAATCAGTTGAACTGGGCTGGCTTGAATTGAACCAGGTTTGATTCAAACAAGTTCTACACACCCTTACCGAGCAGTGAGAAGCTCCAGGGTGCAATGCTTCCTGGATTCTGGCTTTCTTTGGAGGAGAGATTACTGGAGGAGTATGATGTTTCCACGAGATTTGGTTTATTTTCAAAATATACAAATTGAGCATCAGGTAGCACTGAAATAACACAGCACTCTTGCAAGTCAGCAACAGGTTATACCAGGTTCCAGAGAGCAAACTCTTGCATCCCAAAGCACTCCAGCTCTCTGCCTAGCCTCTCTAAAACTCAATCTGTGTCTCCCTCTGTCTCACACAGAAACTGCCTGAAAGTACTGTTCGTTTTCACTTGCCACATAAACTGCCTGAGTGAGAGGAGAGTCAGGGGTAGGTAAGTCACCCTGCATTTTCACATCAGCCCCTCCCATCAGGTGGAGGACACATACCATTTCACAAGACTCCCATGACTTCCCTCTCCAGGGGGATCCCTCAATCAGAAGCTCACCTGAAGAAACATCAGCTGGTCGCCATTGATCTGCCTAACAAAATAAGCCACCTAGCATCTTGACTGCAAACTCATTGTACCCAGCATTCAAGAATATACTGAAAACGCTGAGTAAAAGAATTTAGGAGCCTGTCCTGTTTGCCTTCTCATTTTTGTGAAGTAGTCTAAAATGGGGTCATGAAGGGCCTTTACAAGATAATTAAAAGAAAGACATTTGCTATTTCAAGCTGTACTGCACTAGTTCCAATCCTATGCCAACACAAGAGCTCATCCATATTGTGGAAGAGGAGTAGTCTAGCTGTGGAAAGACAGCCTCCCCACCCTTTAAAAAAGAGAAATCAGATAAAGATTATTGAGGTGACCCAGTGTAGCAGGGAAATGACTTGACTAGCAAGCCAGAGGTTGCCCGTTCGAATCCCCGCTGGTATGTTTCCCAGACTATGGGGAACACCTATATATCGGGCAGCAGCAATATACCAAGATGCTGAAAGGCATCATCTCATACTGCACCGGAGATGGCAATGGTAAACCCCTCCTGTATTCTACCAATGACAACCATAGGGCTCTGGGGTCTCCAGGAGTCGATACCGACTCGACAGCACACTTTACTTTTAGTGGTATGAAGAAAGGAAGGGCATCTTTTTTAACTTAAAGAAAAAATTAACTGGCTGTGATACTGAGGGAGTGCACAGCACATACACAGCAAAATTAAATGTTTACAAATAGGTTGGGGGCAGGTATTGTTCATGAGGTCACAGACCCAATCCAACAAGTACCCAAGACACTCATGTACACACAGTAGCAATGGAAGCACTAACTAGGGGTGGAAGAACTATATCCCTGCAGCAAAATATCCCTCCATTCACAGGAGGAGCTTCCATTGATGGATGGTTAGTCTGGAAAAGCCAATGTTGGGAAATTGTAATGTGTCTGCAAGAGAGGCACCATTTTGAGTGGAGGTGTCTTTGGATTCTGCACAATAACCCTTCAGGGCTTAGCACCTGCTTACCCACAGGGCCGCCTCTCTCAGCCAGTCCCGTCCCGTCCTGTGAGATCTTCTTAGGTTGCCCTTCTTCCATTCCCTGGTCTCAGAGAGATCTGTAGTACGAGGGCCTGTGGAAGGGCTTTCTCTGTTGCTGCCCCATCACTTTGGTATTCTCCCCCTCCACCCCAGATTCGGTCTGCCTCCTCCCTTAAAACCTTATTGAAGACATTTCTTTTCCACCAGGTCCATAGTCCGAAAATGAGGGTGGGGAGTTGTTAAAAGGCACATAGGGTAGTGAGATGTGTGTAGAATCCTACGTCAATGTGAAACTGCAAAAATAAGAATGTGCTAACTACTCACCCAGTTGGAGCAGGTTTATATCTTACTAAGCAACTGGGTAGAATACAGCCTGTCACACATTTCCTCCCCCCACATTCATGTACTCATTCCGTTACTATCCTGCTTTTCCACAGCAGGAAAAGCAGCATGTTGGCCATCACATTTAAGAATTAATAAAATAGCCAAAAGTAGCAGACTAAAAAAAGAGCGACAGACTTGTCTCACTGGCCTCCCACTTCTCCCCCAAAGCAACTGGTAGTTCTATGGCTTCTGTATCAAGTCAACTCTTTCTGCTACAGGGCCTGTTCCAACTTGAAAAACAGCAGCAGGTGGACCCCCCACATAAATGGGGCCTGAGATTTACTTTCATTTTTGTTCTTTCCCCCCTTGCTTTTAATGATTTTTTTTTCTTTTAATGAAAGCTGAAAGCGGGGAAATGACGTGACTAGCAAGCCAGAGGTTGCCCATTCAGATCCTTGCTGGTATGTTTCCCATACTATGGGAAACACCTATATTGGGCAGCAGTGACATAGGAAGATTCTGAAAGGCATCATCTCATACTGCACAGGAGATGGCAATGGCAAACCCCTCCTATATTCTACCAAAGACAACCACAGGACTGTGGTCACCATGAGTCGACACTGATTTGATGGCACACTTCACTTTATTGGTCTTAACAGATGCTCCCATGCTATGACCCAGTGCATTAGACCTGACAAATTAGTTTTTCCTCCCTAAAGTAAATATTCTGGTCCTCTATTCCTAGTTTTAGACAAAAAGTACAGAATTGAGGCTGCAACCGTATCCACATTTATTTGGGAATAGATTGTACTGAACTTAGTAGGACTTTCTTCCAAGTAGAACATGCACAGGATCAGGCTGTAAGCCTGTGATCCTCAACCATTTATGCTAGAGTGGATGCTTTGGTGCTCAAGGTCCTGATCCTGGGTAAATTATTTTAGGGATGTGTCCTTATGGATCAGTGCCTGATCCATAGAGGCACTGCTCACATGAGAAAAAAATATGTGATCCAGGGGCTCACAGACCCGTAACTGTGACCTCTCTGACCTCTGTGACAGATCTGTGACCTCTGATGTTGCAAATTGTGATAATGAGATTGTAGAACATTCTGAGACTAAGATCTGGAAAATCCAGTCTCCTATTATCTATTGCACAAGCAGGGGTTCCTGGGAGCCAGGAGACAAAGGTTCCTGGGAGCCAGGAGACATAGCGAGGTTCCTGGGAGCCAGGAGACAAAGTTAGGCAGGGAACCCCCCAGCGCACGCGCCCCAGTGCTGAAACCATGCCCCCTTATCCTCTGTGAGCCCCCCCATTAATTACCTCTAGGGGTGGGGGACCTCACCACGCTGTGCCCCTGCCACTACATCACATATTCGCCGCCTGGAGAGCAGCGGTAGCAAGCGGGCTTCTCTCTGGCTTCCCCCCACTCCACTACTGGCCAGCACGTGGGCTTCCCTTTTTCTGAACAGTGCTTCTGTGCTGTTTGAGTATGGAGACCACCGCGTGCCTTCACATCACGGCCTGTGACAGTCTCCATACTCAAACAGTGCAGGCACGCTGTTCGGAGGAAGGGAAGCCCGCATGCCGGCTGGTAGTAGAATGGGGGGAAGCCCTCCTGCCGCCGCTCCCCTGGCGGCAAAGATGGGAAGTAGCGGTGAGCGCAGCAGGGGTGACTTGTGGACTGGGGGGACTGCCCTGGGGGCCATTGGGGGCCTCTCGAACCCTGTGGGGCCAGGTCCCATTGTTCCCCTTTGTCCAATAGAAACTATGCCCCTCTGCCGAAGAGAGTGCAAGATTCTTTTGAGTGAAGGCCAAAAGTAGTGTCTGAACTGGCCTTCGCAGAATTCTTCCCCTAGCAAATAAAGTCTCAGGATAGGCTAGAGCAATCACAACACCATTGTGATGCCGCAAACTATAATGCTGGCAGTGCATCAGGAGTATACTAGACTGATAGAAACGTTTAACCAAGGTCACGAGCAGGGACAGGCAATGGGAAGCAGTTTGCACCAGGACGTGCCCACTGCCCCAAACTGTATCAAACCCAGGGGGAATTCGGGAAAGCTAAATTTTGTAGCTGTTCCTGTCTCACATGCTTTAAACCACTAAGGCCATCTCTTTCATTAGTGCACAGACTTTCCTAGCAGACCCTGTTGACTGCCAGATATGCTGCTTATGTAATTGTGTTCTGTGTTGATTTTTTAATGTGCTTACCCAAAGCATTCATTCCTACCTAATTAATTTGCAGCTAAATAGTTGACATGTTTGATTTGAGAGAATGCAGGAGGATGATGGCAACACCTCTGGCCACGCAACAAACTAGCAAAAATGAACTCTTTCACCCCGCCTCAAATCTAAACTGACAACTCAGAACCTCTCAGTTGCTCCCAATGCCTAATCCAATTTTTGGTTCAGGGGCAAACCATGTTTTTAAAAAGAAGCAGCAGCAGCGGCACTCCAAATATGGCTTGCTGCTGAGTGGTGCACGTAGCTAAGGAGAGCTTTCTTTTTTCCTTTCTGTTAAAAGGAGAAGTTAGGGCATTTCCCCCTTCTTGCTAGAGCTATTTATCTTCGTGCTCTTAAGGCAAGAATTGCTTCTCCGTTTGGACTGCATGACTGCGATTATGCATAAGCACAGAGTTAAACATTATGATGAGAGACATAATTTATTTCTTCAGTAATTCATTGCAATGCTTGTATGTGTGTGTGTGAATGTGGGTGAGAACTATTGCTGGCTCCCAGAGTTTACAGCCTGCAGATTTTCTCTCTCTTTCTCTCTTTTTCCTATTGACCACTTGTTAAATCTTTTTGTTTGTTTCCCGCCATTCCCTAGGGGCCGGCAGACAGACAGCCTTGCCAGATTCATTTTCTGATCAAAGCTGTTTGATTTGGTCAATTTTGCCACATTGGAGACGTTCTCTATTACAGAGATAAATAGCCTTGGGCTAACTGTCAACGAAAACTTGTAAGCTAATAAATTATTCCAATTTCTTCCTGCGGATTTCTCTGGAGACAGCCCTAGGAAATACACTTTTTGATTAGTAAATTTCTCTGTGTGTGTGTCTGGACATTCAAATGTGTCGACTTTGATTAGCACCATTGCTTTTCAAGTAGACGCTGGCTGAGGGGCTGTCAGTTGCAGGCAGCCCTGATGCATAATGCATCAACTGGGCCCGGAAACAAGGAGCCTCATCCAAAGGCTAGAAAGGCGGGAAAATTGCCCCCAACAACCCTTTGCCACCTAGGGAGCTCGCCAAGTTGCAAAGACTTTTTGGCACTGGGCAACGCAAAACCATTGTGATCAGTTGGAACTGCACCAAAGGCTTGTCTGTCATGGGGCAGAGACTTGTAGAAGGTGCCCTGAGAAATTAACCAGCTTCAACCAACCCACTCCTTTCCCTTAAACTAGAGTCTGATGCCTCTTGCTTCCCCCCTCTCCAAGAAGGATCAAATTTTGTTTCACCTCCCACTTGGATTCTTATTCGTCTGCTGTTTGCCTACTTAAAGACCTGCAGGTTGTTATAGAAACAATATTTTGGCTATAACAAATCAATCGGTGCGTGTGAACACAAACATACAGATCATTTATCAACTGCAAAATACCCTAAATTATGACCTTTCTAAAACCTATCAGAAGGGCGAGGGAATGCATAACGTAAATTAAACTTTGAAGGGTCAGCGGTTTTTACTTTCACTATTCATCTTTCTTTCACCTTATAGGTTTAAGAACAAGAGTGCTGTGTAATTACATTTCAATGGGGTGCAGCGGTTCATTATTCTCTGCTATACCAATCTGCAGCAACATTTCCAATGCAGTAAGGTACATTTGAACAGATATTAGTTAGTGTAAGACCACACTTGCTCTTTTGGACTGATAACATCTTTTAATGCAGAACAGGGCAATCAGCTCCAAAGAGCCGGTAGGGAAAAGAGAGGGAGGAAAGGATGGGGAAATAAGAAAACAAAATCAATGCACTTGCTTATATTTTTATTTTAAAAGGGCAAAGAACGTCTGCTGCTTTTCTTCCATAGCTGTTACCTTTTCTACTGTCTGTTTGGCTTTTCCTGTTGTTTCCCTCCTTCCATTTTGTTTTTGTCCTGGAGCCCACACCACTGATGGAAATGGGCCGCTTCCAACTGCAAAGTCTGACAATGCCAGTTTTCCATGTAGTTCGTGGCATGGCTCAAAGAGTTGCACAGGAGACAGCCTCATACTTTGGCCATTCAGAATTTGCCCTGGGCATAGCAACAACTTAATAGCTCACATCACAAGGCCATCGAACAGAAGCACTTGCAATTAAATAAGCTTACTTCCATTAGAAGTCAACAAAGTGGCATCCCAGGGCTAAAGGTCTGTGCTATGCTGTCTGCCACGATACCATGCGTTATTTAGGAGTACCCTGTGTTATTTAGGGTATTTTGCCCTTGATAGATGACCTTTATATTTGTGTTCATGCATACTGATAGTCAACATATATTTTTAACATGATACCCTTTGCTAGCTTCTGTTCATATGAACAAGAGTTATTATTCCCTATCCTAAGCATTTACTGTATTTACTAGTACTAGGCATCTTAGGCATGTCATCATAGTAAAACATCTCAGCTTGCCTGGCCTGAGGTTCCCAGCCTAAACCTACAGTCCTACACCCAGGTAGGTTCCACAGGCTTCAGCTAAGGTAAATGTGCTCACAGGCTTGCAACTTTAAATAGGTAAGTTAGATAGATAGATAGATAGATAGATAGATAGATAGATAGATAGATAGATAGATAGATATCTCATTGTCCACTTCCTTATTAATTAGAGTCATTGTGATTTCTTTGTGCTTCTCCATTCCACTAAAACCTGTGCAGTGAGTGGTTTGGTATTTCAGATTCTTTATTTTGGATTATCTCCCCATCCAGACATTTTGTATCAATGTAGTTGCACAGTATCTACACATATACAGTTCCACTTCTGGATCACTACCAAATCACAGGTTGGAAGGTTCTCGGAAGTCACGAAGTCCCAACCTTCAGGTTAAAGGCAGATCTTCCAGCTATTACATCCTTACAACACATTAATAATTTAACACACATCAGTCAAACAACCATGTACCCCAAACATGGAAGTATGGTACAGAAGGAATGATCTGCCATAAGATGTGGTGATGGCCATGAGCTTGGCTTTAAAAGGGAATTATAAGAGAAATTCATTGGGGAGTAGGCATGAAGGCTACATGCTACCTCCACCTTCAGAGGTAGTATGCCTCTAATACCAGATGCTGGGAAGAAAAAGTGGGAGAGGGCTATTTGCATACACGTGCAAACAGGACATGTGCAAACAGGACTTCTGGTCTGATCCAGTAGGGCTCTTATGATGTTCTTAAAACAGAAAGCCAAAGTGAGAAATGTATACTGTGATAGGAGATGATTGCAGGCAGGAACAGTTTAAAACAAATGAAACCATATGGCTCAAGCAAAAAATATTCAACCAAAAGCTACAGGAGAAGGCAATCCACTCTTAACAACAAGAACATATAAAGTTGCTGACAGCACACATTAAGCAACAGTCGCAGCTGCTGGGTATTTCCAAGACTGCCTGCCTGAGATCCTTTAAATCTATGGATTGAACCTGAGACTGTACGTATGCAAAGTACATGCTCTACAACCCAGCTAGGGCCTTCCCCCTGGGAACATTTAGTCCAACTGTCCCAACAATATTCCTTCATGATCCTATACAGGGTTCTAAGTTTCACACGGAGAGCAAAGTGTCGCCATATTTTTGCAAAAATAACCTGCTGGTTATAAAAGATTTTGCATTCTGGGAGGAGAATCAGGGAATTGTGGGTGTGGGGTAGACAAGGGCGTTGGTGGTGGTTGTTTTTTTTAATGTAACTGACAATCAGCTGCTATCCGTACCCATTCAGAAGGAGCAGCTAATACAAAGCAAATGGAAAGGGTGCTGGTAAGGGTGCAGGTAGAGATGTGCATGAACTGGCTCGGGTGCCTGCAGCCAAACCACTTCAGTGGGGCGGGGAGCACATGGTCACCATGCATGTGTATTTATGCATGCATATAGTAAATGAATGTGCGGAGG